>NC_079147.1:42686277-42887964 GCF_945859685.1 Eupeodes corollae
AAACAGTTAAATTGAAAAATTTTAAAATTCAAACAATATTTTGCATATCAAAATCTATTTTTGATAACGAGATTTTTAGTTGAAAACCAATTTTTAGCAATTTTGAATAAAATTAATCTATTTTTTTGTAGATTTTAATTTGTATGAAAAAACTGTCTGTAGAATTTTTATAAAAAAAAATTTCTGAATGTTGAAAACAATATTTTCCGTGAGATAAAAATAATTGGAAACTATTATTTTTAAATTTTGAAAAGATTTTTGAGTAGAAGAGCAAATTTACGAACTTTTAGTAATTTGTTTGTTTAGGTTTTTATTTTTTGCAAGTAAAACTGTCAATTCGATTTTTCTCAAAACAATATTTCTTATAAGTAAAAATTTGCTTGAAGCCATAATCTCAAATTTTTAAAAACATATTTGTGTCCAAAATCAATTTTGAAAAATTTATTTTTGGGTTTTATTTTTTGTTAAAAAAATGTCAGTTCGATTTTTCTCAAAATTTACCGAAAAAATACGTCGATAAATGTCAAAAATTTCAATTCGACAAATCGGACCGATGGGAATTTAGTAGGAAAGTAAATAATAGTTAACATTACAGTGGACAAAGCATATTTCTTTTTTTAATTTTGACGATTTTTCGAAAGAACATGAATTTTAAACGCGTTGATTCATCTCAGTTTACAAAAGTTTCAGATTTCATTAAGGTTTTTGTTTTCCTCGACATCTTAGCCAAGCTTCAATGGAAATGGTTGGGAATAGTTTTTTTTTGAAGAACTGTTGTAAAATAATTAATAAAGAATGGGATAGTTTCTTTTTGTGAAAAATTTTATTAAAATAATTTATAAAAGAAATGGATCGCTTCGAAGAATATTTTGATTACGGACCATTTAATAATAGTGACGAAAGAGTAGTAAAACTAATTAACTTCGATATCGGAAATAATTTTTCAACAAAAGAAAGTTTTCGATTAACGAGTTTATGTTGCAGTAAAACTACAATTCAATAGCCAAAGTATCTCACTCTCTTTTTTAGTTATTATTAAAAGCATGTTCGAATTGTTAATTTTCGATATTTTAACGATATTAATGTTGTACATTTATATATTTAGAAATGTATGATTAAACATGTGCTTTTTAATTTTAACACATACATTTTAAATTGAAATGGAATCATAAAATATTATTTTTTAACACTACTTTTCGTAAAAATTAACATAATTAGTTACCTTTTTATGACAAATTTTTGGAAATACCTACTTAAATTAGAATAACTAGATTATCAGTCATGTAATAGTACTGTGAAGTCGAAATCCAAGGTTCCAAGTTGAAACGATACCCTTCCATCAGTTAAACTTGTAGACAAATATTTAGTATCAATGTCCGAAATTACTTTTAGTCTTTTTTGTCTTGAATTGAATGTTTAAAGGTGTTAAATCACAAGCTTTCGAAGGACATTGTAAACACTTTTTAGAGAAATAGAAGATCAGGAAATTCCTTTTACGAAACTCCAATTGCGCACAAAGTACATATGAACAGCTTATAATTATGTCATAGAAATGGCCTTGATTTCCTTTTTAAATGTTAAAATAAAACAACTTTAAAAGTAAAATCTGCCCCATCAGAGGGATATTCAAAACGAAACCTCTTATTAGAAACATAAATTTCGAAGCTGTACATATACACTTTAGTACTTGATGTACACATACATTTCAAACTTCAAACCTTTTTTAAGTCAAAATTGACGCATTTCACCATCCTTTGGCAAAATACCAAAGCTTAAAAAACCAATCCCTTTCAAAATTTAATTTTTACATTTAAATTATAATTTTGAATTTTTCAAGGAAATTTTAGAAGAATACTCGTAAATGCTCAATTGACCCACAAAACCAAAATGCATTTGTTTACAAAACAAAACATTTATTTTTAATAATTATAAAGAATATGCTGAAGACTTCTTCGTCGTAAAAATATTAATATTAAATTATTCCACGACATTCCATTATTATTCTCATGTACGAGGATACGCATTGTTCTTCTTTTCTTTTTATATTTTTATTATTATTACATTCTGTTTTCTTTTGCTGTTGCACCTAAATGATAAGCGGGTCTTCCTTTCAATTATTATTCTGTTTTCCAAGAGAAACCTTTCTATATACACAATACAAAAAGAGGAGCAGCATTATGAATGAACAAATTAAAATACATTTAATATAAAACTTTATACGAAAGGAATTGAAAGCTGATGCTTCCACAAGGAGAACCTAGTTATACACAATGGATATGCATATGCAATGTGCTGCATCCTTTTAGGAAGCATTTTTCAGAGTCACTTAAAATGCAATAACATGGGACAGGGAGATGTTATCATTTGAAGTTCTAATGGTAACTATGCCAACGAACGACTCAAGATGACTATAACTATAACGACAACGACGACGACGGACGCCAACCCAGGAATATCATACTCATAATAACGATAAAATGTCACTTGTGGGTATGTTTTTGAGCTTTTGTAAATAGGTATCCGTTTCCGTATCCTTCTGCGCTCCTTGGCCATAGTCCTCCCAAAACACACAAAATGTACTCGTAGTTTGCTTTTTTATTATAATTAAATGCGAAGCTAGGAGTTTGTCGTGTGGTCTTGCCTTGACTATGTCGGACCAGATGCAGGAACCTACCCAAGTTCCCACGCCCAACTACCCTTATTAACATCTGCATTTGGTTTGGAATATTATCTTTAAACAGAATTTTGTAAAATTGTATGCAGGCTATTTTTAAAAACTGCAATGCTATGGGTCAGTGGGTGTTTATAAAATGCATATTTTCCACATTTGATAATGTGATAGGTATATATAGGTACATTGTGTTCTGGGGCTTAAATGAAAATTAATTTTATTAATTACCAAACAAAATTCCAAAGCGGTGTTATTTTAGCGCGTTCAATGCGATAACTGATGTCCGAACGATAGCCAAAGAAAAATTATGTAAAATTGAAAACTAACTATTAACATTACGATATCAAGTTACATGATTTGAATTCATTATAGTTTATCTACTATATTTAAGTGTTCATTGATTTAAACAATTAGAAGTGTATCTTAAAGTCACTATTGATTTCGGAGCACGTTTCTTAGTTATCGCATATAATTTAAATTAACCAGACAGACAATTAATTCTCAGACTGATAGTGATGCAGTATAGGTACGTGATTGTTGACAAAACTCTTTACATGAGTTACTAACCTTACTTACACTATTATTCAATAAGCATTTTGATCAGAAAGACTCGATTGATAATCTTATAATTGCGCGTTTATCTTAGAGGGGATGAGTTACTTAAGCTTGAAAGAAAAATAGAAAGAATTTGTAAAAACTTGGGAAATTTCAATATCTTTGGTATTCTTATGGCATAACAGTCTTTTAATGAGTTACTAAATGGTGCATTTTTCGGTTACTATGTGGAGCCTATGCTTCTATTGGATGAATTATTAGACTGAGATGCAAATCACACTGAAAACTTTTCGACTGAACATTTTTCTAAGACTTAAAATGTTAGGTTTTAATTTTTGTGAAAAAATCGCATCTTCCATTTTTCTTAACATTTTATAACAGATTTCAAAAACTTTGTTCTTCGTTGCACAAAATTATTTTGAAAAAATTCCATTTTTGTTCGAAGTGACAAATATTGGTTTTATTTTTATTTTTAATTTATAAAAAACCCGTCAGTATTTTTTTTTGTCAAAATTATACTTATTTGGTGCCACATCACATTATCTAAATATATATAAATTAATTGTTACCAATTCTCTCTCTCAAACGGCTTATATCTCTTAGAGGTGATCTTCAGTGGCCAGCAAGATCGTTGGATTTAGCCCCATATGATTTTTTCCTGTGGGGCTACCTTAAATCGTTGGAATAGACTGATCGTCCAAAGACCCTTCGTCACCTTAAGAATAATATTCGTGCTGCTATCGCCGACATAAGCACAGATATGCTGGAAAAAGTGAAAAACATATTAAAATGCCGACTTTCTTAGTGCATTGATGAGAAAGGTGGCCACCGTGGAGATGTCGTTTTTAAAACCAAATAAAATAAAACTTTAAATTTATTTCTATACACAGAAGAAATAATTAAATCAATATTGCCAATACTTTTTGTGCTACAATTTTTAAAATAAGGAAGTTACCACGCTCCACCCTGTGTTTGGCAAGTTTTCATTCCTTCAAAATTTGAACTCGATACTTTCATCAGACATGATATTACGATGGTAGATGCCTGTGTTTCTGTCTGTCCTGGTCCCTACAACCCATTGCATTTGATCGATTGACTTCAATTTTGGAAATTACGGTTTTGAGCCAATTCGCGTTTGGGGTTTTAATTTTTTTAAGACCCAAAATAGTAGTGGACACCATAGAAATTTTAAAATGTTTTTTTTTCTTAATTTAAAAAAATTAAAAAAAAATGTTTTCGATATCTTGAAAATGGATCACAATTTCTTGAAAAATTAAGATAATAACCTTAGAGTCATGCCAATAATATTTTAAAGTAGAATTAGTAAATATAAATCTTATTTATTATTTATATAAAAAAACGAATTAAAAAGAAAAAGCAATAACAATAACAATATGTTATTACTACTGGTTCAAACCTTTTTTAGAAAGTTTTAAGATCCCATTTTATTTTAAAAACAGAAGCTGGGTTGCGCCCCACACTGATAACTTCCCACCCCGTCTGTCAATTTGTCTTGCTTTAAAGGTTTCTTATTGAGTTTTGTTAAAAAGCCTTCGGTTGAATTGTCCTAAAAAAAATTAAAAATTACCAAAAATATTTTGCATATGATGGAAGAGTTTGATTTAAAAATCTATTTTGGTTAACGAGATTTTTATTCGGAAACCATTTTTTACCAATTTTAGTAGAATTGCTTAAAAAATATTATTTATTCTATTACCAAATACAAAATGGTGGAATGATATAAATTTGAAGTTAATATCTTCCATTATTCACGAGATATTTTATTTTTAAAAACAAGATATTTGAGTCGAAAATCAATTTTTACCAACTTTTACTAATTTTGTTTAGGTTTTTGTTTTTTGTAAACAAAACTGCCAATTCAATTATTTCCAAAATGTTACTGAATGTTTAAAACCAATTTCTAAAACTTTTGAAAGGATATCTAAGCTGAAAGTCAATTTTGACCAGCTTTTATAAATTTTTTGAAGGGTTTTTATTTTTTGTAAAAACACTGTCAATACGGTTTTTCTCAAAATGTTACCAGATGTTAAAAAACATTATTCTTCGCTGCACAATATTGTTTTGGAGATAGAATCATTCCTTGTCGTAAAATTTTCGAGGTGAAAAATATTTTTGTTTCAGTTTTTTTTCTTCATTTATAAAAAAACGTTCATTAGAATTTTTCCCATAAATACATTTGGTAGATAAAGCGTTATAATACCCAACCCACCCAATTTATTTAAGAGTACTTTCTGCATCTTTCTGCCTTATTATCTGTACAACTAAATATATTTGAAGTCGATATCTTTACTGGTTCTTGAGCTATGAACGAGAACAAAAACGTAGCGAACGTACGTACAGATATCTCTATAAAAATCTTTTACTTCGACTCTAGGAACCTTGAAACGTCGAGAAGTCTCTAAATTTTCAATTCGACAAATCGGTACGAATACAATAACTTCCTATAGGAAGTTGAAAAATATAAGTTTAAGAATCGAAGCTGAATTTGGCTTCGTATGCAACAAGGTCTATAAATCTTAAATATATTTTACTCGGGAATAAGATTTTAGAAAATTTTAAAAATCAACCAAATTAAATGAACAATAATATAAATTTAGCGTTGTGCGTGTCGACATCGCTTGTAAGGTCGTCTAAGTCTTCTTATAGTTCCTAGACTTATGGGATGATTACATATTCAACATTGCCAAGCTGTATGTAGCTCTCATTCGGAACTATAACCGAACCATATGCTTCATTAGAGCACCGCCGCAGCAATGATGATTCTTGTCTTTCGTTGTTTTACTTATAATTTTACAAACAATGTTCTGTCAAATTATCCAATTGCATTCCCCCATACTCACACTTGCATGAATGTTCATTAAATTACCATTAAGCTCAATTTCGGACGTACTATCAAGTTAAGAGAATCTTTTTTAAACGCAAATCTAGTGTGTAATGATTTACCCAACTCCGTTTTTTCATATCATTTTAGTATTCAAAACTTTAAGACCAATGTGCACCGGTATCTCCTCTTCAATACGTCCCTTTTTTGTGTTGAACATTTTATGAACTGTTGACTTGGCACTTCTAAAAAACCAGAGTCGTAACTGAAACCAGAAATCCCATTGAGAACTTGGTTCTCATAACCTCATTCGTGTGGCTTTTGCTTTAGCATTTCATGACAATTTTTTGCGGGGATGATTTGATTGTAGATTTCCTTATTTTTTAGAAAAGTGGACTTACGAAATACCTTGATTGAGGAAAGCTTTTCTATGACCAGGAAAACGGCTTTCTTAGTAATAGGTTCTTCTGTGATGCTTCATCTTATCGAACAGTGGATCAAATCTTTAATCATTTTCAACAAAGTAAGATTGCAATGGGTTCTTTTGGTTTCTATGAAAACCTTCTTAATTTAAAAAAAAAAAAATTTAAACTTCAATTCGAATTACATACGAAAATGGTTACTCAAAAACCGGGCAGACTCTCAATTTCCTTTTTCACTATGCATGAGTGGCACTTGCATTAATTTAAATGAAAATTTCAAAGTTCTACGAATCTTCTATCTATAAAACTAATATACGTCCAAAGCTCCTTTAACTCTTAGACAGAATTGATTGGTGATGACATATCGTTAAATAATTTACGTCGTATGAACAATATTGTAAAATTTCTTTTCTCACCCTTTTTTAAGGGACTATGTTCTATTAAAATAGGTTTACCCTTCCCATTTCGCTGACTTCACACCTTCCTTTTCGTTATAATCTTAAAATGTAAGCTCTTATTAAAAAACCTTTTATTCGAAATAAGGATTTCCATAAAAGGTAGATTAAAAAAAGGATTTTGCAATCTTTACAAGCAAATTCCATCGCGACCGGAATTAAAAATTTTATTTTTTCAATTCAGTTCTTAAAACAGAGCTGATACAGTGTAAAGGGTAAAAAGTGTCAGTTTTGTGCACATAAATTCTTTGCGTATGTTACATTAGGTACAAATTTTCAACATAGTTCAAGCTTTGAAAAAATAAACGATTTATTAAAAAAAAGTATCCAATTTCAACTAAAATATTTATAGCTCAATGCTCATACTCCCATAGTTCCTAGAAAGGATACCGATAACACAAAAAATAAATAAATGAAATACTTACTTCTGACCTTTGATGTTAGCTTTCCTATATTGATGCTGTACATATGACAGTCCACTTGTTCATGTTCAGTAGCCATGACAATAATCCCGCATGTCACCAGTATAACCATCATCAATTCAAGAGTGTTCTTTCTTTCTAAGAAAAATACCCAAACCCTTGAAAGGGACTTTTTTGTTTTCCATCTATTTTCCCATTTAAATACCCAAGAGATGTGATGAGAAAATGACACTTTTCGATGAAGGAAATTTGATAAATAAAAGGAACGGTTGGGTTGCAAGAATTTGCATTTATAGGATTGAAACTAATGTCATGGCTACTTCTTGAAATGCAATTAATGAACACATAATATTGTGATATTCGGATATCCGGATAAGAATGTATCGACAGTTGACTTTTAATCTTTAAGCAGTACCAATAATGACAGCCTGTGACATTTTAAATAGAAAACATACCCTCTATTTAAAATATCCCGACACTTACATATTTTCACCTTCCGGATAGTACGGACATTTAAACGTAGATCTAAACTCTATTTCGAATACCCGAAATATAGATTTATATAGTTTGCGTTTTTTTTGTAGAAAGTATGTTGACTTGCAAAATCTAGCTTATTCTAAACACTTGAAACGCAGGTTAACCTTAAACAAATTAATCAATGCAAGCCTGAAATTTAAAGGCTCGAAATTCTTTCTATATTTTTGGTTACATATATATTGAAGCATTTAAAAAAACGCATTTCTCAGTCGACACCAATACTTGTCCTAAAAACAACATCAAGAATTCTGATGATATGGGATTAAATAAAAACTGTGGATATAAATTCCTTTAAATGTGTACTGATGTTCATCTTATATTCTGGATATAGATACTTTACTTTATATACATTATAATACATATGCACGTATGTATTTGAACGAACATCCAATTACAGTGATTAACTGGGATCGAATTCATGGAAAAAAGAAAAAGAAATAATTGACAAAAGCAACCAAACCTCTCAACGATATCGTCCCCAAAGACAACTAAGTTTGTAAGTGTCAACTTGATGTATGATATCTTGTAGAAGCCAAGGAGATTTACGTTTTCCAAGGATTTCCTGGAGTTATTGAACTTGAAAAATAAGAAAAATTGCAAAAAGAAAAGGACTTGGAATCTATTTTGAATTGTTGTAGAAGTAAACAAATTTTAATAGTTCAAATATTGGCATTTTTCATCATCATATATTATTATTAAGACAATATTTAAAAATAATATTCAAATCGATTGATTAGTTCCTGAGAAACTTTTAAATCAAAATAACAGTTTTAGTTTTTTAAAGTTCATTTTTAAAATTAAACATATATCAACACATCGGGCAATTTTTGAGAATATAATTTAGTTTCCATGTATTGAAAGTAAGAATTGGAGTTTACGAGTTAATAAAAAGAATTATTTTGCTTAATTTTATCATCCGGCTATTTCTTAATCTTTAATTTAAGTTGAATTCAGAAAGTAACGCCTTGAACACTTAGTAGTTCAAACTTATCGTATTGCATTTATGGATGTGGTCATGAATTGAAATTATTTCCTTTTAAAAGTACAAATAAAGCTTGCATTTTAGTGCTTGAGGACTGCTTCAAAAATTCGTCCACTTTTAACCAATAAGGAGAAACAAAATCTTTAGAAATGTATCGATATTCATCAAAAAATCGATTTGTCTCCCAAAAACAACTAAAATATTTGTAATTTCTTAAAGATATTCAAAAATTTAAATTGGATACAAACTAAAGTAATGTTTTAAATTACTTTGATTACATTTTTTTCGAGAGAAAGAACAAATATTCAGATTCTTGAAAAGAAACCTTGAATAAGAAATTATTAATTTAATATTAGATTTTGAGAAACATTTTTTTTATTTTCTTAACACAAACTCTACTCTCACCTCCCCGCGGTGAACATCGGGTGCCTAGTACCTCAACTGGAGATTGGGTTCCAACCCCAGTGGAAAGTTGTTCGGGGCAGCAAACGAGAGAGGGGGGAAGAGGTGTTTCCACTAAGGCACCTCTCCTTATCCAGGCGGCAGCGGACGAATTCTCGAGATAGAATCAACCGTGGCGTCTACAGTTCCAGTAAGGTCGAACTACTTAGTGAACACCTTATAGGGCTTCTTCGACATATTTGGAGCCCAGGCCTATAAGGAGCGGTTCATCCAGCTCCCCTTCCTTGGAGTTATACTAAGGATCTGGCCCTCCAGGTTGGGGGTTGTGCCGTCGGGGTGACTTCCTGGCCACGTAAAAACATCATAGTTTCGAAGCAACAACAAGCCTCGGATACGGACGGATTCACTGTTGACAACCCACGCAAACGAAATAAGGACAACGAACTTCGGATATGTACGTGGAATGTTAGGTCCCTTAACAGACCACGTGCAGCCGAACAACTAGCGGAAGCCCTAAACTGCTGCAAGGCAGATATTACAGCCATCCAAGAAGTGCGATGGGATGGACCGGGTAAACGCAAACTAAAAGACTGCGATATCTACTACGGCGACTGCTACCGAGAACAAAGACAGTGTCTATTTGGATGTGGATTTGTTGTTGGAACTAGGCTCAGGCAAAAAGTTTTGAGTTTCAACAGTGTGAGCGAGCGCATCACGACAATCCGCATCAAGGCTAAATTCGCCAACATAAGCCTAATATGCGCGCATGCCCCAACAGAGGAGAAAGATGAAGACACCAAAGATATGTTCTTCGAGCTCTTGGACAAGACATATGAGCAGTGCCCTGGCTATGACATTAAAATTGTCTTAGGAGATTTTAATGCCAAGCTAGGAAGAGAAGACATCTTTGGTGGCATAATCGGGAGATACAGCCTGCACGACACCACCTCCGACAACGGATTCAGGCTGGTCGATTTCACTGCGGGGCGAAACGTTCTGGTAGCTAGTACGCAGTTCACGCATCTTAATATCCACAAGGGGACATGGAAATCTCCTGATCAATCAACCGTCAACCAGATTGACCACATTGCGATCGACGCACGACACTTCTCCAGTATCCAGGCTATCCGAACATTCCGAGAGGCCAACATTGACTCGGACCACTACCTCGTTGTAGCCAAGGTACGGCTACGGATATCCCGATCCAAGCCAAAACAAGAAAGTACTGTGAGAAGATTCGACGTTAGACGGCTACAATCGCAAGAGACTGCCATGTCCTTTTCCGATGCTAGGTTTCACACGGCCACCACAGCGAAACCCCTGGTTTGACGACGAATGCCGGCAAGCGCACGCAGCGAAACAAGAGGCATACAAAACGGCGCTGCACAAAAGGACTAGAGCTGCTCGCGAGCTCTACGAGCAGAAGAGGAGAGAGGAATATCGGCTTCTTAGACGGAAAAAAAGAGAGCATAAGAAGCGCGCGATCGAGGAGATAGAGGGATGTCACAACAGGAATGAGGTTCGTAAATTTTACCAAAAGGTAAGAAAAACCTCTCAAGGGTACCAGCCACTTACCGAAGCCTGTAAAGACGATCAAGGGAACATCGTAGTAGAACCACAGTCGATGCTGAGAATATGGAAAGATTACTTCTCCAAATTATATAACGGCGATGACGAACCGAACTCCGCTGTAAGGGAGATAGAACCACTCAACCTCGGCGACGCAGATCAACAATTCCGCCTACCCGACCTTGACGAAGTGAAGATAGCTATATTTAAACTTAAGTCAAACAAAGCTGCTGGAGCTGACGGCATCACCGCCGAACTATTCAAAGCAGCAGGCGATGACTTGGTAGGGAGCATGCACCAACTCATCTGCAAAATTTGGTCGGAAGAAAGCATGCCCGATAAGAAAGGAGACCCTCTAAACTGCGCCAACTACAGAGGCATCAGTCTCCTTAACATTGCGTATAAGATCCTCTCTGCCGTATTATGTGAACGTCTGAAGCCATTCGTCAACAACCTGGTTGGTCCTTATCAGTGTGGCTTCAGACCAGGAAAGTCCACTATCGACCAAATATTCACACTACGGCAGATCTTGGAAAAAACCCAGGAGCTTCAAATCGATACCCACCATCTCTTTATCGATTTTAAAGCCGCGTATGACAGCATCTATAGGGAAGAGCTCTACCGAGCAATGTCTAGTTTTGGCATCCCTGTCAAACTTATCCGTTTGTGCAGAATGACGATGGAGAATGCACGCTGCTCTATCAAGGTCGGAAAAGATCTTACCGATGCATTTGATGTCAAAAAAGGTTTTAGACAAGGCGATGCACTGTCATGCGACTTCTTCAATATCGTTCTTTAAAGAATTGTGCAAAACTCAACCGTCAACACTAGAGGCACAATCTTTCAAAGATCCATTACTCAATTACTCGGATACGCAGATGATATTGACATCATTGGAAGATCAAAGCGTGATGTCAGTGGAGCGTTTTTGAGCATTGCGACGGAAGCGAAGAAGATGGGTTTAGTGGTCAATGAGGGCAAGACCAAGTATATGCTGTCATCAAAAAAGGACACTGAACGACGACGTCTTGGACAAAACGTCACCATGGACAGCTATAACTTTGAGGTAGTTAAGGACTTTGTCTACCTAGGCACCGCTATTAATGCAGACAACGACACCAGCGCTGAAATCAAACGAAGAATAACTCTTGCAAATCGCTGCTTTTTTGGACTTAGAAGGCAATTGAGAAGTAAAGTCCTCTCTCGAGCATGTAAAATCACCATCTATAAGACACTCATCATCCCGGTTCTCATTTATGGCGCTGAGGCCTGGACCCTGTCAAAGAAAGATGAGAGCGTCTTAGGATGCTTCGAGAGAAAAATTCTTCGGGTGATTTTTGGTCCCGTACGCATAGATGGAGAATGGAGGAGAAGATATAACGACGAGCTGTACGGGCTGTACAGCGACACTGACCTAGTTAGCAGAATCAAAGTCCAACGGCTTAGATGGCTAGGTCATGTAGAGCGGATGGACATCAACGCTATATCCCGGAAGGTCTTCGAATCCAATCCCGAGGGACGGCGCAGTAGAGGAAGACCGCGACTCAGGTGGCGCACCCAGGTGGGAGAGGACCTCAACCAACTTGGCGTGCGAAACTGGAGACAGCTAGCTAGGGACCGAGCTGGCTGGAGACGCTTGTTGGTTGAGGCCCAGGTCCGCCCCGGACTGTAGCGCCACCTTAAGTAAGTAAGTAAGTAACACAAACTCAAGTTTCCGTTAAATTCCAGAATCTCATCTTCAATTTCATCTAATTTTTTTGACGCACATAAAGAGTGTTAGGTATTCTTAAAGTTTTTTTTTCTTTCAAAAGTGATTACCTATTAAATACAAAAACTTTACGTTCTTAATAAATGTTTGATATTCTACAGAATAGAGATTTAAACATTTAAACTGCTCATTAAATAACAAATTGTACAATTATTATCAATTTTTTTTAAATATGGAAGATTTGAATCTCTCGAGAATTGAAGTGAATAGAGAATCTACTGTCACATGTAATTCGACTAAAGTTCATTCCCGACTTATTTATTGGCCTTAATTTTATTTTAATGTTTAGAAAAATTAAGCACCTAAATGCACGTATTTCAATAAATTCAAGAACAAAACACTTGTCTTTTCTAATTTTTCAGTTTTGTTGACTCCTTTTTGATCTTAATATTTTCAAAATGTTCACGCAAAACTATCATTTTTCTATAATTTATCTTTTAGTATTAACGACAAAAAAAAACTTTAAAAGTATTGATATTAATAATTCTGTTTGATTTTCCTGTTAAAAGAGACAAACGTGCTCATTTTCTAGCCTTTTGCATCTCAATATTATGCATGAAAAAAAGCTATCTTTTAACTCTTATAAAAGAATTTTAGAGATGTCTGTGTGTGCATGATGATTTTTTCCCCAAAATAATTGTGTGCAACGAAGAATAACTTTTTTGACATCCGGTAAAATTTTAGGAAAAATCGAATTGATTGTTTTTTTATAAAAAAATAAAAACCTAAAAAACATATCTAAAAGTTGGTAAACATTGAATTTCGACACAAATATCTTCTACAAATAAAAATATTAAATTCAACCTTATTTTATCTCACCGTTTTTTTATAAATTAAAATCTACAAAAATTTGTACGCAAATTTGGTAAAAATTGATGTTCTGTTCTCGATATCTCGTTAACAATAGCAGATATTGACTTCAAATTGATTTCATTCATACAATTTGTATTTGTTTATATAAGAAATAAAAACTTTTAACAAATGCTGCTAAAATTGGATTTCGCTTAAAAATTGTCAACAGAAATAGATTTTGAAATCAAGCTATTTTATCATATGCAAAATATTGTTGGTAATTTTTAATTAGTTTTTTAGAATAATTAACCTGATAACTTTTTAATAAAACTTGAAAACCTACAAACCTTTTATGCAAGAGAAATCTACAGACGGGGTAAGAAGATATCAGGGTGCGTCACATCACAGCTTTTTTTATTATTTATTTTATATATATGTATTCTTGTGGTGTGGGTAGATTTTAGAGCCACGCAGCGCTGATTTTGTTTTTGTGAAATCCGTCAAATCTTTTTATTATTTAGTTGGTTATACCAAATCATCATGACATGTTACAAGATTGAACAGGAAGTACAAGTGATAAGACTTTATTAGCAAAATGAGTGTTCGTTAACGCAAACGTTGCGCGTATTGCGCGTTTCTTACGGTAGACGTGGTGGCCCTTCACAGTCAACTCTTTAACGTTTCGTGGCCAAATTTGAAACGATCGCTTCAGTAAACAATCAGCTTATACCCGTACATTTAAGAAGCGCAAGATGTAAGTGAAAGAGTACAGCAGAACCCGAGGCAGTCTATTTCTCGCCTTTCGCAGATTTCAACATGACGAATTTTGCTTCGGCACTTGGGCCTACACCCGTACAAGATCCAACTGACCCAGAAGCTTAAAGTTCATGACCATAGACAACACCGTTTGTTCACTGACTGGTCTTTGAATCGTTTGGCCGAAAAATCATCTTTAGTGCCGAGGAGCACTTTTGGATAAATGTCTGTGTTAATAAGCTAAATTGCCATACATGGGACGACAGTCCACATTAAACACGCGTGGTTCACCAGGTGATAAAGTATTGCGGGCCGTTGGGCGGTTACCGGCTTCTTCTTGGCTATTAAAAAATCTGCGCAAGGTGTTGCCGTCATTAGTGTTGCCATACCCAGCCTTTGGAATGTCCACCTGTACGCCTATTTTATCGTGAAACTCTTTTTGTATTTGTCTCTTGGCTGCTTACATTTTTCCCGGTCTTTTTTACTTGCGACATATAGGAACTATATGGCAAGTTTTGCATTCGTGCAAAATTTCGAACTCGAGATTTTAATCAAACATCATATTACGATGGTAGACAAGTCGAAAAAAGTGGGTCCCGCGATTCCGTCCGGTCGGTTTTGTCTGTCTGTCCACGCTCCTACAGCCTAAACCATTGGGTCGATTGAGTTCAAACTTGGAAGTTAAGGTTTTGAGCAGATTTGCGTTAGGCGTTTTTTTCATTTTTTTTTTAAGATCAAAACTAACAGTGGCCACCATACAATATTTTTGGTCAAAAAACGAAAATTCCAATTTTCTCAAAAACTAACCGATAGATTTTCTTTAAATTTTCTCTAAAATTTTATTTTTTAACTTGGCTTCTTTTAATAAGAAAAACAAATTTTTATATTGCTCAGGAAAGGTACCGCTCATAGAACCGTTATTTTGTTTTTTAATTTTCTCAGCAATTTATAAACCGATTTCAATAATTTTTTTTCTGAATAAGCTCTTATATTGCTTTAACAATATTTGATTATCAAAAGTGCAATTTTTTATTGATTGGATTTTTAAAAAAATATTGAATTTTATTTTTTCAAAATTCTATATCTCAAAAAGGTTTCAACATTTTTTTACGAAATTCAAATATATAGCGTATATTAACAATCTCTAAACAACTGCGTACCAAAAATATTTTTAGAACAAAATTGAAAAATTTTATATATAAAAAATTAATTTAAAAAAAAACCGCTCTAACGATTTTCATAAAAAAATTTTGAAAAATGAAATGTTTTTTTATTTATAAAATGGCATTTAAATTTTTGAAGACAAACTTATTTTTCGGGCGAAATTTTGAATCTTAAAATAGTTTTTTTTTTAATATTTTAACTGTGCATGAGCCCGAAAGAGCGCATTATTTTGACAAAATTGTAATTACATTCCTAGCTTTTATCTAAATTAGTGAATTTGGTACATATTTATGTATTTTTTTAACTAAAATTATTGTAAATACCAACGATGGCCGCCCATGTAGCGCAACTGTATCGGATTAACGAATATGATATATTTAATCAACAGTCTATTTTAAAGTGTCTATCAAGAAGTATTATCTTGGTAACTTTGTATATGTGATTTTAAAATATTATTCTTTACGAATAAGGTTGTTTCACACATGATTTACTTGCCTTCGCCTATATAAAAGAATAAATTCTTAGTACAAGTTAAAGAAACGGGCCAGAAAGAGTGTATGTATTTACTATTAGAATCACTTTTTCAAAGTATACACGTTATACCTATTTATAAAAGTATTACGTACGACTTCAACAACTACTGCTTACGTGTCACTTTAATCCCAAACGCACAAAAGCCTGACTGTAAACAAAACATCAATAGCAATTTCTTGTACCTGTTCGTATGCTTGTTATTTTTTTAAACTTTAACAAAATAAATAAACTGAACGTAAAAACTTCATGTTAGCGCTGAAAACTTATAGTAAAGAAGGAATGTAGTATGTACCTTTTAGCTACCAATAACATTCCTTCATTATCATCATAAACATGGTTTTATCTATCTATCTGCATAAAGCTAAGCTCGCCAATGAACTATTCTTCAATAGTTTTAGACATCTACCTACCTGTTACCTAACTACACAACCAATAGGCGATCGCTTTACAATTTAAACATTCATGGTCATGCCTCTTTCTTTTCTTATTTATTTTTATCCTGGTTCTTCTAATATGAAATTACAATAAAGCTATCTAAAGGAAAAAAGCTTTTAAGGAACAAGTTGAATCTATATCGAACGCATCGTAGCTTTATACATAATAGAAACCATTTTTCATATACAAAGATCGTACCGAAGTAAAAGCAGACTTATGAATGTAAATAAAAACAAATATCGGTAAAAGATCCTAAACAGCTGACGTAAGAATGCAAAAGTTTGTTTCATCCCCTTATTAGATACAATATTAAGCCATTTTGTTTTTTATATAAAGTGCATTGATATAAATAAAACAAAAACAAATTCATCAACCTTCATATGGAAGCTCTTTATGTGAAAATATATACAAGATAGACTCAATTAGAATGAAGGAAATTGTGTAGATTTTTTGGGTCGAAAATTAATTATCTCGCTTATTCTGCTGGCTGCTTATGGGAATGGAAATAATATTTTTCTCGCGCTATCGCTGAATTTCTCCACTTTCGATACTAACGCCACGCCAACGACTTTTTTAAACTTATTCTTAGCATACAGGAGCAAGTTCGTGCGACCCAGTCGTGCATTTTATTTTCTGTTACGCGACCCTAATGCCAACCGCTTTTAGTTTGTACGACAGATGCAGTAGAAATTCAAAAAACCTAAACCTGGCGTGTAATATTGATAGCCCAAATCTGAAAGTATCTGCATTCTCCGGTTCTGTAGAATCCAAGTCGTTGAAACTTTTTGAAGTTTTTCTGCATATGTAGATTCAGTATTCCTAACTGCGTTACACACTTTTCCAGCGACCATTGTTGAAAGCAGTACATGGTTGACTTATATTGTCCCTTACTTTTGTTGCTTTAAGATTTTGGGCCTACTTTTAAGCGTATTTAATTTCTTAATTGGTTATGTCCTTACTTTCTTTTACCACACGATTCCGTATTGGCACCGTCTCGGTGATGAAGAGTGAATGTTTTGCCATAAGATTTGACTCCCATACCTGAGACGAAGAGGTACAAGGGAGCTCAAATATATATTTGCATCACTATTATCGTCATCTTCGAATTGCTTCTTATACTGGCTTTGAGTGGACCCATCGCAACCCCACTTGAATATGTGCTCTAAATCTGTTTTACTGTTCTCAAGCCACTGTTGGAGCTGTGGTTCTAAATATTTATATAAACGTGATGTTGTGTGATCCAATAAATCTTGGAGCTTCACTTCGGCAACTGTCTCACTTACTCTTTTTGGTGGGTAACAAACCTGTTTAGCTTTATACACGTAGATATAGCACGGATGTATATCTTTGTTGACCTGATGAATTACTTCGCATTGACTAGCAGTTAAATTAGCTTCGACGAATATCCTCAAAGCGATTTCAGGAGTGTGATTCTCAGTTTTCAGGGCTTTACTACCAATCACAGCTACTTTCTGCAATCTCATAGCCCTGGTTGGAGTTTTGGTCACAACCTCCATCACTTTTGCGACATTAATATTTCCCGCTGCTCGTTGATGCATATGTGCTGCGTATGTCAGCTCATCAAAGGAAACACTCTTTCGAAGTTCCTCTGTTTTTCGACGTTTTGTTCGGTCACTTGATTCCCCGAACTCTTTGCTTGGGCGACCTTTAGACCTTTCGGGAAGTATGCCAACAGCTACTTCTTTGCTAAGCCACTCTTTATTCTTATCGAAGAAACCCTATTCTGTGCAGTTGCAGAGTTGCCACTCCGTTTATAGTTCGCTTTGAACGCCTTGAAAATTTTTGTAAGTTCATCTATTTTCTCCGGGATACATTTTTTATCCAAATCTTTAAATTTACCGTCAAGGAATCTTTGTGAGCTTCCTCTTATCAACTCATGGAGCTGTTCCTGGTCAGAACAAGGTGGAATTGGAGTCATCTGGAACAAAATAAAAAATGCTTTGTTTTTTCTTAGGTGAAATTTGTGAATGGTTCTGAAATGCAGGATTGCTCTACATATCTAGAAGTTAAATTATATATATGACAAACTTTGTTGCGGGGTGTTGCAAATATTCAAAAACACTAATGTTTGGTAAAAACAACAAAAAAAAGTTCGAATTTTGTAAGTATGTTCTTTTAATCATCGATATGAAGAACTTAAGTTGAATATATGAAAATGTCTTAGCCTTAAATATATTACGATATCCATATCAATTTTTTTTACAAAAATCACTTTTAAGGTTAAGCAAAAAAAAAAAACACACAGAAAATACACTTTTTTTTTTAAATCGCAAACAAACTCGTGCTTATTCAACAATCGCAAATTGCAACTGATGGTGTACCGAACGGGGGTGATAAATTTATAGATCAACTTCACTAAACAGTAGCCTGGTTATGGGAAACATGATCAATAATGAGAGATAAAGTTGACAAAATTGATTTATGGCCACGTTTCAGGTCAAAATAACACACTGTGCGGCGGCGCTAAGTGCCACACTGCAAACGAAACAGTATCTACACACAACATCTACACGGTCATATTGAAAAACCCTAAATATGAAATAAATTTTCTATTTTACTGCTTTAAACTTTTTTGATTAAAGTAATAATTTAAACTGAGGACTAAACCAAGAACACCATATTAAAAAGAGGCTGGGATGCGACCCAACTGATAGCTTGCCATCGATTTGTATTGTTAGAACTTTAACAAAAGATTCATAACAATGTTTTGTGTAAGATGGACAATTTTTTAATTTGGCGTAGATTTATGTCAGAAATGTACATTACATGATTCTTGACCCTTATATTATTTTTGCTTACTTCTCACTCCTGCATGGCACAGTTTCTAAGATTTTTGCATAAAACGCAACGAAACTGCTCTGAACTATTGTATACACAATTTCTTTTCTTGACTTATCAAGAACTTGTCCCCATAGCTCAAATTTGTCAGCAAGTCTTACTTAAATTTGTCTACAAGCCTTCTTAGAAGATAATCAGCACAACCCAAAAGAGCATGTATTTGCGAACCGAAAGTTCAAAACGTGTACCATTTTTGTAGTGAAATTGGGTATTTTATCTATGTTGTTGACTGATTTATCGTTGCGTTTTAAGTACTGGCATATTTTCAATTTGGAAGGATTGTGGCTTTAAAAGTGACAGCTGTCCAGAAAGAGGACTATTTGAAATAGCACCTTTTTATAGGAAAACGCTTAACATTATTAATAACTATAGATTTTTATTTCCAAATCAGTTAGATCAATTATACCTTCAGGTTTTTAAAAAGCATTATTTTAAAAATTGAAACAATTTCTTAAAAACCATTTAAAACGTTACATTAATTATCGTGCTGTTCTTTTTCAAATCAATAATAATAATTAACCAACATTTTATTATATGTTAAACTGTGAATGAAATTTATTGATAAATGGATGATGTCTTCGGTGATGGATTTAAAAGTCTTCAAGTGCCTCATAAAAAGAATCTTAAATAAAAAGAGTTCAATACCGTCATCGCCATCATCATCGTCTGTGAATTGATTAAAAATTTGCTTTGGAATAAGTAAGTGTACCGCGTATATAGGAATGTTGTATACACAAAATCTACACAGAAATCCATCGTAAAAATATATTTTTTATTGGTCCTTCAATTTCGGCAGTTTATACGCGTTGGTACATAAACAAACAATACAGATACTTTGATTAATCTATCGAAAACCGTTTCTCTTCTATCATTATATACGATTTTTGCAATTTGTTTTGTTAAGATATCTATCAAATGTTGTTGTTGTTTATTTCTATTTCTGTTGCAGTCAGACAAAGAAAATAAACGAGGCATTTGAGGGTTCAATGGAAATCGTTTTTACCTGGACTCACTTGAGTAACTCAATTTTGTATATAATAATATTGGAGTTTTCTTTCTTGTAAACAAAAAGATTTATTTCTTTGTTTTGGGGTTGATGGTGGAGTGATTGTTTTTTCTATTAACCGGCAAATTGTTTTTCCGTCAGCTTTATATCAATAAACAATCAAATCGAGTAATAAAAGAGTGAGCTATGGTGAAAGTCTATAAATTTTCGGTTGGGTTGAATGTACTTTGTTAGAGCGAAAAGTCTTTTCAAGAGCAATGATTTGAGTAATGCAGGGTTAATAGGGGTTTGATAACGATTTTTTTGATGAAATATGGTTTGGATGATAAAAGTAACGATACTGGCTCTCATTCCAACCAAAAAAGGTAGACATAAAGCTTTTGCTAAAAATAGAATGTTTTAAAAATAAAACCATTTTCAAATATGCATTCAGCAATTTTGGCAGAAGAAATAAATTTAAAAAATGTTGCATACACCAATGGACATTGAAGAGATTATTTTTACCAAATCGGATATTTTAATCTTTACAGGAACTGGATAAATGTCTAAAGTTAAAAGTAAAAAAGAGGCTGGGATGCGACCCACATTTATAGCTTTCCATCCCGTCTCTCGATATGTCTTGCTTAAAAGTTTGCAGGTTTATGTGTTGTGTTAAAAAAGTTGTCAGTTTAAATATTCTTAAAAAAACTAACAACAATATTTTGTTTATGATGAAATAGTTGAATTTCAATATCTATTTTTATTAACGAGATTTTTAGCCGAATTCCAATTTTTACCAATTTTAGTAGCATATCTTAAAAGATTGTATTTCTTATATACAAATACAAATTCGATGAATGAAATTATCTTTAAGTCAATATTTTGTATCGTTCACGAGATATCGAGAACCGAACATCATTTTTACTAAATTTGCGAACTTATGAAAAAAATTACTGTTGGATTTTTATAAAAAATGTTCTGAATGTCGGAAGCAATATTTTCTTTGAGTTTGAAGCCAATATTTTTTATGTTTGAAAAGATATTTAAGTCGAAAATCACTTTTTACCAACTTTCAGTATTTTTTTTTTAAGTTTTAATTTTTTGTAAAAAACGTTCAATTTGATTTTAACAATTTTAAGCCCTAATCTCAAAAGAACTTTGAAAAGATATTTGAGTCAAAAATCAAGTTTTTAGTAATGTTTTTTCTTTTAAAGTTTTTATTTTTCTAAAAAAAGTTGTCAATACCATTTTTCTCAAAACTTTACCAGATATCAGAAACATTTTTATTCGTTGCAAACAATTATTTTGGATATGAAACCATTTTTTGTTTGTAAGCAATTTGAGGAGACATATGCTTTGTTTCAGTATAATTTTATTTATAAAAAAACGTTAATTAGATTTTTTTGGAAGAATGTAGTAGTTTGGTATCACGTTATACTTTGAAATTTAATTCAAATCGTTAGCGTTATTGGATCGTGAGATATTTTGGGTTAACCCAAATGTCCACCTTTTTTTTAAATTGTTAAGCTAAAAAAACAATAGACTTATTTTTTTTTTTGAGAGTCCTCAGAAATACAAAAAATGTTCCCGCGAATACATAGAATTATCGGGCAGTAAGATACGAAGGCCTCAAAATCAAATTAAGAGACTGCATGAATAATTCTACATATACAATTCTAAAGAATATCTTGAGAAAATCCGACGACTTTTAGGTACGCAAAGAAATAATGGTTGGTAATAATCAAGGTCTGAGTTTGTACCTTTTTTTCGTATAATATTTAGGAATGTCTCTCGAAGTAATATTAAATAAATAACTGTGACGCGCCTTCTCGCTAGCCATTATTGCAATCTTTTACAAACATATAGATGGATACTTCCTCTATCCTACAAGCCGGATCGTCCTATTCCAGACCAGACCAGGCAAGTCAACAACTGATGAGATTTGTATACTTAGGAGGCTATGGAAAGCATGTATAGAACCAAGCATGCCAACAAACTATCTATTTGTAGAACTTTATAATACCTTAGAAAACTCGGCATCCGCAATAACTGATGACCAACGCTAAGTTAAGTATCAGGATTGCTATCCTGTTCAGTCAACATCTTATATAAGGGCTCTAAACAATCCTAAGCAATCCTAGAAACTATTACACATACCAGAGATAAAATCGTCAGAAAGTCCACACGGCTAATGTCCTACGCAGATAACATTGAAATCTTTGGAAAAAGTTTACAAGCTGTTCAGATCGAGTGAGCCAGAGAAAACCGGGTGTTTATTAATAAAAGTTGGTAAAAATTGATATTCAACGCAAATATCTTTTCAAAAACTAAAAATATTGGCTTTAATCTAACTTTATCTTATAAAAAAAATATTGTTTTCAACATTCGATACAACTTTGGTAAAAACTTACTTTCGCTTCAATCTATCTATCTCACACATTGCTTTCGACATTCAACAGTTTTTGTATTAAAATCAAACAGTCAAAATAAAAAAATAAAACCTACGAAAAATAGAATTCAAAAATGGTACAAATCGATGTTCCGTTCTCGAACAATAAATAGGTACTTTAAAAAAAAAATGCTACTAAAATTATAAAAAATTGGGTTTCGACTAAAAATCTCGTTAACAAAAATAAATTTTGATTTGTTGTTAATTCAAACATTTTTTTAACAATTTCAACTGACTCCATTTTCAACTAAACACGAAAACCTAAAAACTTTTTGATCAAGACAAATCGTTAGACGCGATGGTAAGTTATCAGTGTGGGTCAAATCCCAGCCTCTTTTTAATATTGAAATCTTACTCATTTATTCTAACAGAATTTTTTGAATTTATTATTTATTTATTTTCTTAAAACATTATTTTTTTAAACACATTTTCAAATACCAAAGTTTTTTTGTTTTCAGCTTTGTTACCAATCAATGCCTTTCAAATCTTTTTTCACTTCAGAAAACAAAATTGTTATAACCAGTATCTTTTTCCTTTGATCGAAGATGGAGTTCAAAGTTCATTTTTATGGTTGAAATGAACAAAATTGAATTTTTTTCCAAATGATTTTAAAATTTAAACTACATTTGGGTAAATGTTTTAATTCGTTTCGAAAAAGTTACTTCATAGATAATTTAGTTAAGAAAATAGTTTTGTTTTTCAACTTTTTCCAGTAAATGTATATATAACTCATTTCCGTACCTTTACTGTCATAATTTTCCTTAAAATCAAACTCATGAACTGTTCAACTTGTGAAACAAAAAGAAGAAAATGAGTCTAAAAATCAAGCACATAGAAAAAAAGTTTTTGAAATCATTTTATTTTATCGTGATGTGACCTTGGTGAAGTAACTTCGACATCGACTTCGACTTTGGCTTTGATATTATATCTTTAACTAACTTTTTTGTTATTTGTTTGTGTTGTCTATCAGCGTGCACTTTATTTTTATTCCTCTTTTCAAAGTACACTTTGTTATCCATGAATCGCTTAGAGAACAATCTTTGAAAAATAAAGTATTTAATGTTACGTTTTTATTGACTTGACCATTCAGAAACAAGAAGCACAATACAATTTTTTCTAATAGGGTAAACAATTCTATTTTTGTCAAAAAGGAAAATACCTTAACAAAGACTTCGATTTAATGTTGTTTGTTTTTCTTTTCAACAAAACTCGGTGGTACGCAATATTAAATTTATTATAAATTTTAGGACTTTGTTAAATTAGTTAACTGACCATCTAGTTTTTGATAGAGGCAAATGTTTTATGTAATCAATATTATAAATGTCGTAATGAATTTAATACTTTCATGGCATTGATACAATGTATCTGTTTACAATTCATAGAAAAAATTCTTAGTTCAATTTGCGTTTTCCATATATAGGGTTTGAAAATAAGAGGTTAAGTTGTGATATTTACAAACACATTAGGGTCTGTGCCAAGGAATTAATTGACTTTTATTTCATTATTAAGAGTAAGTTCTGCCTTTATCAATAATTAAAAACGGTATTAGCCAAACTCATGCTACTGCTAAGTTTGCAGCAAAGAATCCTTTGCATATTATTTGCAGTAGTACCCTCGCCGTAATAGTTAGTGCAAAGGAATGTCATGCCAAAAGGTCTTGGGTTCAATCTTTCTGGGATTGACAGGAATTGACAAATCTTCCAAAAGTAATCCTTATCATAAAAAGTGCTTTCGCAAATTATCTGTTCAGAATTTGCTGAATAACTTTAGGAGCCTTCATCCCTGACAACTTTAATCGCATACAAGAATGGTTGAGAGTTGTAAATCACAAGTTTTAAATAAATTGTGGAAACACGGTCACGTAACTTTTTTTTAAATTGCTTCGTTGGCTGTTTGACGCAACATAAAAAACATACAAAGTATTTTTAGAATCTAGCGATAAAAGTCATTAATTAAAGCTCAACACCTCAATGCATTCATAAGAAGAGTAACACCAGCCCCATTTCGAAAAGTCAAGTCACACCAAACATTGTAATTCTATTATTCTTAGATTTTTCGAAGCCGCGAATGATTTTTCGATTGAAATCCAAAACATTTTGTAGCATTTCAAGAAACCAATCAGTGAATTTACGACGCATTCTGCTGGCGATCGACCGAGCTTGTGTTAACTGAACCTTATGAGTCTTAATATCCTAAAGTCTATTTAAATAACCGTTTTGTATAGGAATGTCTATCGTTCTAAAGGAATTGATAAACCTTTGTTTTTCCAAAGTTGAATTCAGACTTTTAATAAATAGAGGAAGGTCTCATACACTTTAAATAAAGACGAGTTTTTGGGCACAGCTTGAAAAGAATGCTAACAATATTAAAATAACACAATATTATATTCATCTTAACCTTACATTTACAGATTTCAAAGCCAAAGGTAATAATTTTAGATATTACATTTTGTTAGAAGTCTTTTGTCCAACAAAGCATGGTCTAACTATTTATTTTGGACTACTAAATACAATTGAAAGCATTCCCATATTCTAATAGTTTTTTAGATATGCCTTATTTAAGAGCTATAATTCAATGATTTAAGGAAGTATTATGTGCATTTCATGGAGAAATTTTAGACATTTTGGTGAAACGTAGCTTTTTTCGAAAAATAATATACCTCTTTTGTTCTTGTTGCCATTTCTATAAATTCGAAATATTATTTTCTAGATTAGAATAGATGCAACATGTAAGTGGAACATTGCGTGCAATGATCAGAGTTATTTTATCTCAAAAGGAAGGCTTACGAATATGTCTCGCTCATAATGCCTTAAATTGACGAGTTTGAGGGGTTGAATCTCAACGCAATTTGTGTGACTACAACATGACTAGTTAGTGTAACTTGAATGGTTATAAATGTTTAAGATTCGATAGGAAAGATCGTGTGGGTGGCGTGCAGATTAAAGTTCAATTCATCATAGCTCCATCAAATATGCCTTCATTGACATGAAAAAGCCAAATTTTGATCATAACACATCTATGGGTACCTAGCTTGATATTTGTTGGGTCAGCGATCTGAACAAAATAAAATTTTATTAATGCATGATCTAATTTACATGACTTATGACTACCAGTCGTTCAAAATATCTAGTTTAAAGAATTCTGACGTATTAATTATGCTTTATTAGACGAAGAAATATTGGAAATACTAAACCTTGGTTTTCTCCTCAAACTTGATAACGCTGAAAACGCTTCAGTATATACCTGAACATTTAGATGCGTATCGTTTTGACCGCAACCAAATTGTAACTGCGATTCGTTTCGAAGAAAAGGGATATTTTCTTCAACAGGATACTCCCATTGCTTACGTTAAAAAGTCTGTCGAGCAATCTTATTCTTGATTCTTTGACCCTACCCACAACTCTAAAATTAGATTTTTGAAAAGGTTAGAGCTCCTTAACGACATTGTTAAATGTAGGTAACGGAAAACATCCGTCTTGACTTTAATAATAAAAATATAAGCTTTGTAATCCTATTAGATTTTTCTAAGCAATTTGATATGGATGACCATTCAGTTTTATGTGAAAAACTTTTTCAAACCTTTAATTTTTCTAAAACTGCAGTTCAAATTTGTATTCATATTTAACAAGTTGGAAACAGTCGGTTCAACTGAACAAAGCTCTCTCTGACCTTCTTAATAGTTCAGATGGTGAACCATAGGCTCAGTTTTTATTTTGTCTAAATGTTAATGAATTTCCGTCCCTTAATCTAAGAAAATGCATGTGGCCGACGAAACGTTTAGTTATATATTAGTTATCCCCTCAAGCTTATAGAACACGATGAGTATTATTTAGATCTCAATAGAAATTCAAGTTGATCTCTAGATAATAGCCTTGTCATCAACCCAAAAATATCATCTTCCAGTTTCATATCGACAAAAATTGTCGATTATCATATGATAAAGGTGCATTTAAATACATAATTTCTCTTTAAATTAAAAACAAACAGACTAAGGTATAAGTTGTGAGGAATTTACGGTTCTGCACTCACAAACAGCACTCAGAAGAATCAAAGATTTTAGTTTAACGAAAGTATCACTCCACTGTAATTTATATTCCTGAAATTTATATTTTAATGACCTGAACGGCCAAGGTCCCTAGATTTTAAATAAAAGATTATTCGAGAGATGTCTGTGCGTGCGTGTGTACATCGAATTGTCAGTTTTTTTATAAAAAAAAAAAACATACAAAAAACACATTACTAAAAGTTGGTAAAAATTGAATTTCGACTGAAATAACTTTTCAAAACTTTGAAAACATTGGCTTTAAATTAATTTTATTTTAATTTTTTTAAATTTTTATCTCACATCAAATATTGTTTTCGATATTCAGTGAATTTTTGACAAAAATCCTTCGTCCATTTTTCATAAAAAAAAATAAAATCTACAAAAAATAGTACCAACATTTGGTAAAAATAATGTTCGGTTCTCGATATCACGTGAACAATAGAAGGTGTTGACTTCAAATTAATTTCATTCAATCAATTTGTATTTGTTCATATAATAAATAAAAACATTGAAGAAACTGTCCTAAAGTTGGGAAAAATTGATTAACTACTAAAAATCTCGTTAACAAAAATAGATTTTGAAATCAAACTATTTCATCATATGCAAAACATTGTTATAAATTTTGATTTTTTTTTTAAATTATTCAATTGGCAACTCTTTTGACAAAACACGAAAACCTACAAACCATTCAAACAAGACGAATCGACAGACAGGATGGGAAGTTATCAGTGTGGGTCGCATCACAGCCTCTTTTTTAAATTCAAATGGCGCTTCAAAGAATCAAAATTTACTTTTAAAAATTTCCGATTTTTTACAAAAATTGGCAGTTGTATGCAGCTATCTTAAATCTCGCAAAAAAAAACGACACTATAGAAGAAAAATATTAAATACCTTAGAGCAACTATTCATTCCTTGATTTGTGCGTTCCAGCGCAGCCAGATTTAAGTTTAAGTTTAAGTTTTATCTGCAGCTGCGTGTTGTACTTCTAATACATGGAAGCTTCCACTGCATATATGTACTTGTACATAGCTGTGTCAAAAAAAGACGCATATTGTTTCAATTTATCACACTATTAACTAGTAAAAATAACAGATGCTTCATTTGTTTGTTCATTTACAAAAGATACATAAATATTTATTAACAAAACAAATTTTAAGTCGACTTAAGATACGACTATTTCTCATTAAATAAAACTAAAATATATTCTTTTGAAAACATACCCTACAAATACTTTATATTACGTTTTCATGATAAATTATAAACTGTAATGAAGCAAAAGAATAAATCAGCTGATTAATTGAAAGTCTTTTTTCAATTTTTATTATAATCGTTTCGTTTCTTCATATGATTAAAACAAAAATAAAGAAATTAAATATAAAAATCTACTGAACTACCACCGGAAAATTGCCCTACATGGAATAATTTAATAAACTCGCTGATGCTATTCCGCATTTCAATTAAAAATACACGCACATAAAACTGCTGATGCTGGCTGATGTAGCAAAAACCAATAAGCTCTCTACAAATTAGTAAACATTTAACGGTCTCCCCATTTCGTTCAATCGTAATGTAATAGTAGTCATCATCAGCTTTGGTCAGGCAACGCAATCAAAAGAACTTTTAAGCTATTAAATCTTGACCAGACCATAATATGCCAACCTACAAAAACAAAACCAAACTAAAATCAATAAAATAAATCAGTTTTCCATTTTCTACGAACAATTTTCAAACCGTATTTAGAACGAATGATTCAATTTCTTTGGAATAGGAATGTTTAAGCTTTGCGACGATAATATTGAATTAATTATTTTATACATTTTTGCAGCATGCAGTTAAATAAAAAGCGAACGTTAATTCTTGAAATGGAAATAATTGAAATAAATATATACATTTACTGGAACTCAATAAAATTATGTTTAAGGAAAACAAATTATTGAACAATAAACGTACTAAATGATCCTATATCGTCCATTTTCAAGGTGGTAAGACTCATGTTCCTTAGACGTTGAAAAAGTTGTTACATGTACATTTTTATCAATATCAACTTTATTTGTTTAAATAACGAATATTTAAAGTTTCAGTTCTAATAATATAGTAATATTACATTTTCCGATAAGATTTTGATAACTTTTTCTTCTCAATACTTGAGTATACAACAATTTATTTTACACGGAGTTGAGAATTCCTACTATCTACGCGGTTTTCATCAAGTTAACACAAATTTGGGAGGTCTTGGTTTTAGCAAACGGCTGCGTACTGAATTGTTTTTCTCCAAAAGCAAATGAACAAGTGAAAAAGAAATTGATAACTTTTATAAAAGAAAATCAATAAGAGTGGTATTAAACCAAGTGTCTCTGCTGCCGCAACTTATGAACCATCTTTTTGTTAAGTATTTTTCTGAATAACAATGTTTACCCAAATAATTTCTTTATTATACAACAAAACATCGGTAGTCTGAGTGTAAATTTTGATTTGTTATTGCTACATATTGAATGATGTTTAAATAAGCCTGATTTTATTTTTGTAACTGAAATTTGGATCTTTGATAATGAGAAAGGTAATTTCATAATTTTTGGGTATACTTTCTTTGCCACAAGTAATAATACTTAAAGTGCTGGTGGTGTGGGTGTTTTTGTCAAAAATATATACATTAATTGTGATGTTGTCAGTAATAAATTGGTCACTGCGGATTTAATTAAAGTTACTCTTAACTTGAATAATGAAAAACACTGCTTGATTTGTGTCTATTGGCTTCATGATGGTGGCATGTCTTTCTTGAGGAACTTAATACTCTGTTGATGAATGAAAAAAATAAAAATTTGATTTTTCTGGGTGACATAAATATTAATTTCTCTCTAAATCCCAATACGTGGATAATTATTTAATGTTGTTGGCTTCTTATGGTTTAGATTCTTATATACATTAATGTGCCTTCTAGAATTGTTGAAAACTCTAAAACATGTATTGACCATAATTTCTACAGGAAAAGTTTATCTCGTGTTGTTAAATCAGTTAGCTCATTGGCCTATTTAGCTATCACCGATCATTGCATGACTAGCCTTCATTACGTAATAGATTTAACTAGACTCAATTTGTTTCTACGATTTGAATCCTGGGACAGTGTCTAAAATGAAAGTGATCCTTCACTTGCTTATAATAAATTCATACAAAAATTAGGTAATTATCTTGATAGTTGTACAACATATATGATCAAAAAAGTAAGAATAAACCCCTGAAGAAATAGATAACAGGATATATTTTGAATAAAGTAAGAATTAAAAAGAAACTTGGTAAAAAATGTGAGAAATATCGAAATAATAATCACTTTAAAACAAAACACAAGAAAGTATGCAAACAATTAACAAAAGAAATTAAAACTTGTAAGGAAAATTATTATTTAGCTCAACTGGTAAAAAAATAAAGGTGATATTAAAGGGGAAAGGAATATTGTGAGTAAACTTTTAAATCGTGGTTACCAATCAGAATAGTCTTTAGTTATAGAAGATGTAAACATTCAAATAACTGATGGTACTGAAAACGCTAATCGTTTTAATACATTTTTCATTTCTATTGCTGAAAATGTCTCTACTGAGGTATTTAGGAACAAAAATGACTGTTTTTCATTGAAGATTTAACTAATGATAATGTTAATACAGAAAGTCTTTTTTATGTTAATATTTTGCCTGGTGAATAACTTTTGATCATTAAAAAGTTAAACAAATCAAGTTCTGTGACCAACGATAATTGTTCCAGCTTTATCTTTAAACAAATTGCTTACAGTATTGTGGATGTGATTTCACATATTTTCAATAAAAGTGGGTATTTTTTCAAGGGTGTTTTTCCAAGTGCTCTCAAGATTGCTGAAGTCATTCCTCTACACAAAAAAATCAAACCCTTGCATTATGAATAATTATAGGCCTATTCCACTGTTGGCTGTTTGTTCTAAAATTATTGAAAAAGCAATCAAGAAAAGAATTTTGAAGTTCCTAGATAAAAATAATCTTTTTTTAGTGAATCTCAATTTGGATAGGGCCCATAAATCAATTGAAGATAAGTTATTAAAATTTTGCAGTAAAATTTATGAAAACATTCACAAGAATTTGCTTACAGCTGGACTCTTCATTGATTTACTTAGGCTTTTGATTTAGTTGATCATAATATTCTCTTGAGAAAATTAAAAAATGCAGGAATGCGTGGGTTTATTTATAATTGGTTAGATTTTTATTCATCCAATAGAAAGCAATTAGTGAAAATAAATGGTAGTTTATGTAATTTGTGTGAAATTAGTATTGGTGTTCCCCAAGGTTCGGTTTTGGGTCCCTTGATTTTTCTGATCTTTATCAATTCTATTTTCAATCAGAATTTCAAAGGCAAAATTACATTATTTGCTGATGATAAGGCATTTACTTATGGTTGCAGTTTTCTGGTTAATTTAATTTCTGATATTAACTCAGACTTTTTTTTTATATTGTACGTGCGCTCACGGGGATATTAATACCTTATAATGATTATACACAGTGCGAGTAGTTAGGAAGGGAGGATAGGATTTGAAAGGAGATACCGATGCACATTGGTTTTGAATGCCTGCACATTGTAATGAATGGGAAATATTGAGTCTGGTAAACATTCCACATTCGTCTAGTACGACTAAAGAAAGAATCTCTGAACTTTACAGTTCGATCGAAATTGGGCTCAAGGGTAAACTGATGGGCATTCCTAGAAGAACGAATATTAAGGTTGAATTGTTTTAGGGGAGGAATGCTATTTCATTAGAGCATTGCTTATGGAAGTGGCAATAAAATAATGAGAGACATGAAACCTTACGACGGTGCTCGAGAGATGCAAAAGTTTCAGTTAGACAATGGTCACCTATTATTTTTAGAGCTCCCTTTTGAATTCTGTCCAAGAGACTCAAGTGGGTTATAGGAGCACCTGCCCATATATGGGAATTGTACTCAAGTTTTGGATGAATATAGGCTTTATAAATTATAGCCAAAAGCTTCTTGCTTCGTCGGAGAAAACCTAAACACTTAGCAGCATTTTTGGCGATGTCCACAACAAGTGGTTAGTAATGCACATACCTAGGACTGATAGCTGTTCAGTCTCCTCGATGCAAGTACCAAGTACCACTCATGGAAAGTGGCATTGGGGAGGGTTACGCTTTTGCGACAATAGACAGCATTGAGTTTTCGAAGCATTAAATTCTACACGGTTTTTGATTCCCCATTGAACAATGCTGTCAAGATCTGAATTTAATGAGCTTATCATACGCTGCCGTCGTTGGTAGTCCACATCCGAAGAACAAGGATGAGAATCTAAAAACGAATATGAAAAGCTAATGGGTTAGAAGTTTCAGACAAAAGATCATTTATAAAAATGATTAAGACCGTCGGAGACAAAACGGAGCCCTGGGGCACACCAGCATTTATTTTATGAATTTCAGATTTGAACATGTCCAATACTACTTGAATTAAACGGTCCGAAAGGTAATTTCTAACCCAACGAAGAAGGGATTCTTCTATACCAAAAGCACGCATTTTCGATAAGAGAGCTTGATACCAAACTCTATCAAATGGAAATATCAAGTGCAATAATCTTACTTTATCCAAAACGATGTAAAGATTTGTTCTACTGTTTGGTGAGATAGACCATGAGATCACCAGTGGACCTATTGCAACGAAAGCCATACTGCCGGTCATTAAGAAACTTTCGTTCTTCAAGATATTTCTTAAGCTGAAAATTGATTAGCGTTTTCATGACCTTGGAAAGAAGGGACGTGAGTGCTATTGGACGATAGTTAGAGGGGGAGGATGATTCGCCTTTTTTAGAGACAGGCTGTACAAATGCTGCTTTCCATCCGCTCGGAAAGAGACCTGTAGAGTAGGAAAGATGGAAAAGCTTACGCAGTGGTTTTGCCAGCGTTAAAGAACACCTCTTCAGAACAATAGGGGGAATACTATCCGGGCCAGCGGATTTGTGTATGTCAAGGTATGAAAGAAGATTCGTCCCATAGAATCGTTTACGCTAGCAAGAAAATTAGGACTCATGACGCTCTCCGGTAGAGTCGAATTAACAGCAAACTGTGCTGCAAGCAAATTGGCTTTATCGATCGAGCTCACATAGGTAGCGTCATTGTGGACAAGCGTTGGAACCGAGAATGACGTGGTGTATCGTGGGACATTGTAGTATTTTTTGCCGTGATTTCTGGTCATGCAAAAATTTGGTTCGTCGAATGTGGCCGTTGCAAGTCCTTTTAGCTTGTTTGAACTTATTCCGGTTTTCCTCAGTTGGGTTGGCTTTGTAATTCCGGAAACTTACAATTTTGATCCTAATAACCTCTTTACAGCTCGAATCAAACCATGAGTTTTCTTTGGGTTTGATAGATTTTACCCTATTTGGGATAAAATTTCTCATTCCGCAAAAGAATTAAGTTTGTAATCATATCTGCACTTTCATCCACGTCACTATCGAGGAAGCATAGTGACCAGTTAAAGTTCCTGAAGAATTCATTGAGACCGTCCCAGTTGGCTTTCTCATATTGCCAAACGGTTCTCGTAGGGGTTTTAACATTAGCTGGCGTTTTTTGGCATGAGAAATTTGCAGATATGACACAATGGTCTGATGTACCTAGAGGCGATAATACACTGACAGTATATTTATTAGGATCAGAAGTAAGAAACAAGCCTAGAGTGTTGGCGGATTGACCTGCAACGTCAGGAATCCGAGTTTGCTCGTCAACTAACTGAGTCAGGTGGTTTAACTCTGCAAAAATCTAGACATACCTTCCTTCGGATGTTGTCTGACCGAATAACGCAGCCACGAAGAATTGTGTACATTGAAATCGCCCGTTACAACGATCTCACTGCGCGGAAAATGGGATACAATTCTCTGGATAGTGTCGGACAGCGCATCGAATTCGTTTGAAGTCGAATTACTATCCAAACTTGGGCTGCGATAAATAAAACAAGTATGAATGATGGGCCTTTGAACAGTAAATTTAAACCATATATAATTAAAATTTGTATTAATACATTGGCGATACTGTGGTAGAAGATGGTAGGCAACATCATTACGGATGTAAACGGCTAGACCATGGTGAGAAAAGAATAATGGCACTAAGCTATAACCACATGAATGTTAAACTCCGTATGATCGGTATTTTCGCCAACCTGGGTTCCACTTAGTGCCAGAACAGCTGGCCTGTTTAAAACAGTATGGACGTATACAGAACACACATTGTTTCGTAGCCCCCGAATGTTGTTATAATCGAAACAAAACTTACCAGCCATCACAATACACAAAAACACAAAAAAAAAAACCAAAGCAAGACAGTTATCTATGCAGAAAATTTATTTTGATTACTAAAAACTAAAAATTTAAGAGTAAATTATATGTATTTAGTATGTATCCCTCTTATAATAAAATTCACTTTCGCAGATTCTTCACAAAAGAAGCACCTTCAGTTTTTAATAAAGAGCCTTTCTTAATAAGAAGTTGTAGAGTATTGTTCAATTTCCTACAAAGTGTAAGGTCATGGCTGTTTGGTTACGATCACGTACAAATTGAAACCTTATTATCTAAAGTAAATTAATTTAAAAAAAATTAAACTAAGAAATCACCTTTCACACAACTACATCGATAATTTTTTCAAGATGAGCATTCGCCACTAGCTCTGGCTGTAAGCTAAGCTAAAGAATGTCTCATAATTTGTTTTGTTAGGGTTACATAGAAAACTATGGTTATTCGGAACATCACTATGTTTTTATTCTTTATTAAATCCAAACCAAAATCACTTAATTAATAAATTTTTGTTTTAAATTATTCCTAATTTTTTTTATATAATATAATTAGCAGATTATTATATTTTGCTTAGTAGGTACCTATTAATATTAATTTATTGAGATAAATGCTATGTTTATCTTTTATGTCTTTTGCTTAGATTATAATTGTAAGCATTATAAACCTTCCAAAATAAATTAATAAATACAATACAATTTCAGCGACAATTCTATCATTATGCTTAAATAATCGTTTTGTATTTTGCTAGAAGTTTCACATTCCTACTCGAACCATTGAGATTCGAAGTCACATGTGAAAATCTTCGTTTCATAGAATAATCTTTAAAAACGATCTTAATATTTTCAATAGTTTACAAAATATTTATAACAATGCAGATTCTACATTTCACTTTCACACGAAGTGAAATCGAAATGAATTAAACATAAGACTGGGCTTTTCACAATTCGGTTTTACTGACTTAAGAGCGATTTTTAAATCGATCTTGTTCAATTGATGTGAAATAGTGAAAAAAAAAGAAAAATGTAAGTTGATACTTCGCCATCTTCTACGCAACTCTGATCACCATGTTTCCTTTTTCTTCAAAAACGTAATCATGAATCATTTAGTTTGAAACTGCTCAAACAAACTGTTAAACAGTCACTTTAGTGCTGTGCAACGGTCGTTCGTGGAGACTTTGAGGGTTTTCTACACCATAACAATGGATATTTTGCTCATTTAAAAGATGGACGAGGTGGAAATGCGCTTCATCAATCATAAACAATAGCATGTCGTTATTCACATTAAATAACGAGAGCGTCCCGTATGCAAATTCGAAATATTGGTGATAATCAGTGGGCTTCAACTTTTGAACAATTTCCAACGTATAAGGATGGAAGTTCAACTCATGCTTGACGATGCTTCGAAACAATAATTTGTAAAGCCTGAACTTTTTTGAGCACCGAGCGTCCGTCTTGGACTTTGGAGAACAACGGATCTTACATTTTCCGTATTTTCGGAATTGTATCAGTACTTAAAAGACCATGTGGCTTTTTTTTGTTATTGTTTCCGTAATTCAAAAAGCAGTGACGGTTGAAAACAACTTTTCAAGGTTAGGCATTAAATAAATGGAAAAGCTTTTTAAGGCTACATCAAAGGTTATGTTTTTGGGCTATATTTTTTAATGATTCCAGACGTTTTTACAAATATTTACTCTTGTTCCATTTTAGTTTTTCCCTATAAACGTTGTCTAGTTTTCACTTTCTAAAGAGTAATGCACTTTTGAAAGATATCATATTTTTTTCAAGTAAATGAAATTCGATCAAATCATAGGTATTAAAAATATTGAAACTGAAAAATTAAAAAATCAAACCATAAATACAAAAATCTGTAAACCATTTAACTTCTGCTGTAACCTATTCTTATTTATTAGAAGTTGAACCAATGATCATAATTCTCAAACCCAAGGACTAGATAAAAACCATAAAAAGTTGTTCAATTGCTGAGGGCACGACAAACGACGACGGACTACCCAAGTTGAAGACTCATCTTTCAAATAAAGAATTTCAACTTTACCAACCACTTTGCCTTAACAGTCACCGTCACCGTCACCGCCAACGCCACAACCACCGCCACCGCATCGCTGTAACCTACCCCACTGAAAATGTATTTGTCATCATCACCATCATCATCATCAGGTTCCTATCCTGTCCTGCACAGATTTCATAATTTTCTTCAGAAATATATTTTTTTATCCAGCAGCCATAAAGTAGGTAAACAAATGAGATTTTTCGTTATTTCGATATTTTTTCTTTCTTCTTTTTATTAAATAAAAAATACGAGTCGTCGAGTTTTCGTAGCTTGGGAGAAAATCAACATCGTCTTTATGGTCTCCGAAAAATGTCAAGAAGCAGTTGAACGCACTCGTTCTTTACTTTTCTTCTTTTTGATATCTTTAGTTTGCAGAAATATATAAATATATACATAACATATATGTATAATGTATGTTCTATACCCAAACTGATTTAATTAAATATTTAGTGAGTGGACAAGTCAATTTATTGGTATTTTTACAAATAGGACTCGAGTACATATATTTGGTTTTTTAGACTTTTACCTTGGGATTCAGTAGTTTGAGGAATAGTTAGGTATAATAAATGACTTTGAATGAAACTAGAAACTGGCCTTTGTAAGAGTTTCTCTGATATCATAAATAAAAAAGTTATCCATTTGAAAAATAACTGGAACCACTTTATGAAAATAATGTTCTTGTCCACAAACTTTCGGTAAGCGCCTCTATTTAGTTGCATTCTTACTTCTTTTTAAGCGTCATTGTTATCAATCATGAAAATTGTTAAACTTATTCTAGGAAAATTTAGAATACGGGTTTATTTGTTAGTAAATCTTAAATTTGCACTGTTTGTTCTTATTAAATTACAAAGTCAAACCTTAACGAATTTGAGGCTTAGATTATGGATTATTATAATAAAAGTGCTAAAGTAAGATATTCGTTGGTCACAAGATAAAGGAAGTTGCAAGACATATTATAAAACGTGAATCAATGAAAAACAGAATATTGGAATCTAGAAAAACATTGTTCGGTCACCTTTGAGTGACATCAGTAAATTATCAGAAGCGATAATTTAAGAACATTTTTGTTTGTCGATTTGTCTAAAACAAATTTGACTTCTCTAAACTTAAAGCTAACAACAATATTTTGCAAATAATAAAATAAGTTTCTTAACAATATCAATTTTTGTTAACTAGATATTAGTCGAAAACCAATATTTACCAATTTTATTAGCATTTTTTTTTTAAGTTTTCATTTCTATAAAAAAAAAAAGACAGATTTAATTTGTTTATTACATTTTGTACGGAACGCCAAAATTTAGCGAAGAATGACATCGTGTTAAAGTCAAAACCTTCATTTATTCAAGTGATATCAAGAATCGAAAATCATTTCTTCTCTATTCTATGTAGTACTTTTTGCAGATTTTAACTTTTATGAAAAAACTGACTTTTTGATACAAAATTTCACTGATTGTTACAAACAAATATTTCTATTAAATATAACTAGTAAGCCGATAGTTTTTTATTTTAATTTTTGCCAAGATAGTAGAAAAAATCAATTTTTACTAATTTTAACGATTATTTCAGTTTTTGTATTTTCCTCAACATTTTACCATATGACAAAAACGTTATTCTTCGGCGTATAAAATATGTCTGGAAGTAACATAATTTATGTATATAGGTTACATATCCCGCTCATTCTCATTCCCAATCCATATTCTCACTTCCTATTCCCGTACCAAAAGTTCATTAACATTTTTGTTGATGCTGCTTATTTTATTTAATAAACAAATACATTTCATTTTTTCATTTCCATTCCATAGAACCAAAAGTGTATTGATATTATATTTCACTTGATTCCCACAGAAATCAAGTTTATATTAAAAATCTGTTTATGTTGCAAATTTGATTAAGTTAATTTTTGATATTGTAATTTTAGTGTTCATTTAGATCCGATAGAATAAAGACATAATTTTTTTTAAAAACTCAAACGTCGTGTTTGATTATATATTTGGCGCAGTCGGTAGGATTCTTATAAACTGTAGGAATCCATATGAGAACGAATTTACTTAAAAAAAAAAAAAAAAAAATCGTGTTAATGCGTATCATACAAACGAATACTGTTGAACCCTAACGCTAATAATTTTTTAAACATAGTTGATAAAATAAAATCAGTTAGTGCGTATCATACAAACGAATATTGTTGAACCCTAACGCGAATAAATTTCAAATCGAAGTTGATAAAAGAACAATCAGTTAGTGCGTATAAAGCAAACGAATATTGCCAAACCCTAACGCGAATAATTTTTTTAACAACAACGAAAAATATTAAAAGAATTAACAATTCATCGGAACAGAGCACTCGGATTCTGGAGAAGAGAAGTTGAAGATATTATGATGAACGAAGAGATGATGAACCGATTAGCAGATGTGTTGGAAGCATTAGCGGCACCACACGCCCAAAGGCCTAGTAGAATAATCTACCTAACCAAGGAAATTCAACACATCCCAACATTCGAAGGAAAAAATGAAACACTTAGCCAATTTTTCGCAAGTGTTGAAACATATCTTAATTCTGTAGAGGAACCATTAAGAGGAGAAATCTGGTAAACTATCTACAACACGAAAATTATAGGACGAGCAAAGGAGCTACTTCTTAACAACAGACCTGAAGGATGGGAAGCAACAAAGGTAATCCTGAAGCAACACTTCCGGCCGATTTGCAGCTACAAAGATATATCTAGGAAAATTTGTAATCTTAAAGTAAGTTCAATTCAAGATTTTAATGAAAAAATTGTAACAATAAAACAAGAAATTAATCAATTCGCTACTTATGAATCTAACCCTGCGGATGCAAAACAAACTTTTTATACAGTGTTAATCAATAGAATCAAGCAGTTAGTGTCAGGAAATTTATCTAGAGAAATCAAAGATCTTTATAACTTACATTTAATAAAAGACATCCTATACTCCTATGTAGGATACGATAATAACAACATAGAAAGAGAATTTTTAAGTCAGGATAGACGTAGTTTACAAAATCCAAATAATAATCACAATAACCAGAACAGTAGGAATTGAAGAGATAATAATAATCCCTTCAGACAAAATAACTCATACTTAAATTAAAATTACAATAGGCAGAATAATAATACCTTTAATAATAATCACCACAGGTATAATGGCAATTATACTAGACAATATAATAATAATTCTTATTCTAGGCAGAATAATAATAACTTCAATCCAAATTATAACAGACAAAACTATAATAATACAAATAACAATGGACAGAATACATCAGGTCAAAATAGGCAACCCACTTTTAACCCTTCTGGACAAATACGAAATTCAGTGCAAAATCCAGCACCAATGTCTATAAATCAGACAACAAATGAACAAATTACGACTCGGAACGAAGAAATTCATAACGTAGAGTCTGAGTTTTTTCTCATTTAAGCCTCGGAAACAAAATATTTATAAATTTAACTATTGACAAAAAAATTTACAAAGGACTAATAGACACAGGTTCTACGATGAGTATAATTAATTCAAGTTCAGTAGACCGTAGCAATTTTGAGATTTACGAAAAAGTAAATATGAAACTTCAAACCATTAATAATATAACCATAGAATTAATAGATAGAATAATAACAAAGATACCAGAAGAATTTAATTACGATTCATTAGGTAGAACAAGATGGTACAAAAGGGACTTAGGAGAAAAACCATACGACATTCTGATTGGTATGGATTTGCTTAGCAAAATTGTCAAAACATTAGATTTTGATAGTAGAACCCTTGTTTTAAATAACGGTACAAGACTCCCAATATATTCCGAAGACAAAAAAATGACATTTGATTGTTTTGAACTCTTAGGAGAGGGAAAAGAAATGGACTTAAACCATTTAAATGAAGAAGAAAGAGAAGCGATAGAAAATTTATTAAAAAAAATTCAAAAATTTAGTTTATCACGAAGGTGACCAACTTACAAATACAGACACAATAATGCATGAAATTAAAACAACAATAGATCAGTCAGTACACGCCAAAATATATAGATTACCACCGAAACACGAGGAAGAAGTCAGGCGGCAAGTGCAAGAACTGGAGAATCAGGGAATTATCAGGAAATCAAATAGTCGGTATGCATCCCTAACTGTAGTAGTAGAAAAGAAAATGGACAATTCTGGCATAAAGAAGTTTAGACTTTGCGTAGATTATCGTAAGTTGAATGAGATAACAATTGATGATAAGTTCCCCTCCCAAATATCGAAAGTATATTAGATAAATTGGGTAGAGCCCAATATTTTTCTTCAATAGACCTTGCAAAAGGATATCACCAAATTAAAGTTCATCCAGCGGACATTGCAAAAACGGCTTTCGTGACACCTAATGGACTCTGTGAATATCTTAGAATGCCATTTGGGTTAAAAAACGCGCCAGCAAAGTTTCAAAGATTAATGAACAACATATTAAGAGACTATATTAACAAAATTTGTGTCGTCTATCTAGACGACATCCTAATTTTCTCAACGAGTCTTAAAGAACATATTCAACCCTTATCACTTATTTTCAAAAAACTTTCTGAGCATAATTTAAAAATTCAATTTGATAAATGTTCATTCATGAACAGAAATACAGAATTTTTAGGACACATATTAACGGCGGAAGGAATGAAGCCGAACCCAAATAAAATAAAATGCATTCAAGAATACCAACTACCCAAAACAGAGAAACAAATCAAATCATTCCACAGGGTACTATAGAAAATTTGTAAAGGATTATTCAAAAATTGCCTATCCCATGGTAAAATATCTGAAAAAAGGAACGCAAATAAACCTTAATGATCCTGAGTATATTCAAGCGTTTGAAACACTTAAATCAAATATTATCAAACACCCCATTCTTAAATTTCCCAACTTTGAAAAACCCTTCACACTTTTCACTGACGCAAGTAATTATGCGATAGGAGCAGTACTTATGCAGGAAGGTCAACCTGTATGTTACGGGTCAAGAACATTAAATGATCATGAAAAAAAGTATTCAGCAACGGATAAAGAGTTCCTAGCAATTGTTTGGGCAGTTACTTATTATAGACCATATTTATGGGGTAAACGATTTAAAATCGTAACAGATCATTTACCAATTAAATACTTAAATAAAAAATATACGGGAAAAGAGTTTAGTCAGAGAACCCAAAGGTGGTTATTGAAATTACAGGAATATCAATACGACATCGAATATCTAAAAGGTAAATTAAATAATATCGCAGATTTTCTAAGTAGGATTCCAGAAGAGAATAACAAAAATGACAAGGTAAATGTAAAATAATCAGTCAATAATGTATCAGATAATGCAACAATACATTCAGTAGAAGAAGAACAACTTAACCACATTCCTATTAAAGAATCAATAGTAAATATATATAAAACTCAATTAATTTTAGCAAACAATGCAGATAAAGAAATAGAAATTTTACATGGAAGAAGAATTATTTATATTGATATGACAAAAGGAGAAGAATATTGGAGAGATGTGTTACGTAGATTTATTAAGTCAGGAGTTACAGGAATATACACAGAATTGACATATCACGAATTCAATAAAATACAACAATTGTTAATACAGATGTTTGGTCATGATAATCAGATCAAATTTATTAAAGCAACATTGAGAGCACAGGAAATAAGTAATTTAGAAGAAGCACAGAAACAAATATCATTGTACCATACTCAAGAAAGTCTTCATAGTGGAATTGTTGAAACATACCATAGTTTAAAAAATAAAATATATTACCCCAAATTAGTAAAAGAAATAACCAAAATCATTAATAATTGTAAAACGTGTCTGAAGACAAAATACAAAAGAAAACCAATTAAAAAGAAATTCGAACTGAGTGAAACCCCGAATAGGCCAAATGAAATTTTGCACATAGATATCTATTACTTCATGAAAGATAAATTAACAAAGAAAGCATATGCATACTATTTGCCGAATCGGAATTGGGTAAAAAAGATAGAAACTCTTGAAGAACATTTTTCTAAATTTGGAAAACCTTCTAAAATAATTGCTGACAATGAATTTAAGTCCGAAAACTTAAAAGAATTTTTTAACGCAAATGAAGTAGACCTTCACCTACCAAAACCTAACACTCACACTGGTAACAGTGATGTTGAAAGATTCCATTCAACACTGCAGGAAAAACTAGTAACAATGAGAGTTTTTGATCTAACAATAATTCAAAAAGTCCATAGAGCCGTTAGCAACTATAACAATAGATACCATTCAACCATTAGAATTTTTCCAGAAGAAGGAATGTTCGCTGACATAGCTATTTGAGAAATCATATTAAAACATTATAGAAACTGACAGGATAGATTTAATAAAGTCCTTTTCGGAATTAAAAGGAAATGAAAAACAATTTATACTAAAACAAATTAAATTAGACCAAATTATAAAACTTAATATGTTAGAAGAAAAAATAAATCAGATAATAGACAATATAGCAATAATAAAACATGGATTAATACATCCCAGTTTATTAACAATGACAGAAATTTTGGACACAAAGCTTGATTTATTGAAAATAAAAAATGTTAAAGTTGGAACTCTCAAATACAATAACGAAACTATAATTATAGCAATCAAAATTCCTAACAACTATGAACAAGTTGATTTAAAACTTATAATTCCTATTCCAAATAAACATAATTTAGAAATCCAATTACAAGAATATCATTTCGTGGAAATTAACCAAACAATGTACTTTTATCAAAATAATGAAGTTCAATACAAAAAAGATTTAATTATTGTTAATAATTGTATAACAAAGAAAAATTGTTCCCTTAAGGAAAATTATATAACCGAAATAGAAAGGTTAGACGAAAGTACAATCATTTGTAAAAACATGAAAAATGAAAATATTGTTAATAAATGCGATGACAGACAAATAAAACTGGAAGGAAATTATTTAATTATTATTAATAATTGTACTATTAATATATTTAACAAATCAATAGCTAATAAAAATATATATTTTACAGAAAGATTTTTCTATGATGAAACAATAAATTATAATTTTACTAAACAACCAGACTTTGAAGAAATTATCCTTAAAAATATTGTTAACCTAAAACCAATAAAATTGTTAAAAATACATAAAAACATACAGTAAGTAATAGGAACAACATCTATAATATTTATCTTTATACTAGTTTTACTATTTGTCAATATCTTAAAAAGATATAAAAAAATCAATATTTCAGTTAAAAATATTACAGAAAAATATATCCAAAATATAGAAGAAAATAATTGTAAAGAAACTCCAAAAATTCAGGAGAATTTTAAAATAAAGGGGGGAGAGGTTACATATCCCGCTCATTCTCATTCCCAATCCATATTCTCACTTCCTATTCCCGTACCAAAAGTTCATTAACATTTTTGTTGATGCTGCTTATTTTATTTAATAAACAAATACATTTCATTTTTTCATTTCCATTCCATAGAACCAAAAGTGTATTGATATTATATTTCACTTGATTCCCACAGAAATCAAGTTTATATTAAAAATCTGTTTATGTTGCAAATTTGATTAAGTTAATTTTTGATATTGTAATTTTAGTGTTCATTTAGATCCGATAGAATAAAGACATAATTTTTTTTAAAAACTCAAACGTCGTGTTTGATTATATGTTTTATATAAAACAAAAGTTAATTTAAGTCACATAAAAACATTTGAACTTTTTTAAATTACTAAAAAAAACATACACTTTAGTTTTTTGAAAGTCCATTTTGTATCTTTATGTGATATTATCTGCGTAACAAAAATTAGATTCTAGGGAAGTATCAAGATTTGTAAAAAGATTCAAATCGGAACGGTTGCAATAACTTCATAAAGTATGCAATACAAATTTGAAATTTTTGTTGAAATTGGAAACCTTAATCCAATCAATTTTTTATATAAAAAAATGTATTTGATTTTCACAAAATGTAAACAACGTTGTCTTTTATAAGTCGATATCAATCATTTTACCAATTTTTAGTAAATTCCAAAGATCATATCAAAACAAATTGTAAGCCGCATTTTAAAATTCATTAAAATTGTGCATGCACAATTAGAAACAATATTGCTTTCGACTCTAATTAAATTTAAATTTTAAATTACATTATAGTACTATAAGTGGCTCGTGAGATACTATAGAAAAATAGTTTTATGTTGGTTATAATTTAGCCAGTTTGAAAATATTAAATAAAATGTTTAAATTTTCAAAACTAAGGAAAGTAAAGAATTTCTTTAAAAAAGTATTTTTAAAAGTTATTTATATATTTTTAAAACATTTTTTAAGGAATACCATTTTAAAAATTTGTTATTTCTACAAAGAAATTAGTTTTTTCAAATCTAATTAGACTGCGACTTTTTATTAAATTTGTATTCTAAATTATTATTTAAATTATTACGCAATTTCAAAAAATTATTTTTTATTTTGACGGTTTATTTTTATTGAGGAATTGACTGATTAAGTGGCCTAAATGTATTTATCAATATCAGTATTATTATTATTAATAATATTATCATTATTAACTTTCTACAAGATGTTATTGTAATCGGTCCGATTTTTCGAGTTGAACATTTTGACCTTCCCCGACGTTTCAATGTCCCTAGAGTCGAAATAAAAGATATTTAGAGAGCTGTCTATGCGTGCGTGTAAACGCTCGTGACGTTTTTTTCGTCGTCCATAAGTCAAGAACCAGTAGAGATATCGACTTCAAATAAATTTGGTTATACAGGTAAGTAATAATGCAAAAAGATGCAGAAAGGACTATCTAAAAATTTGCGTTGTTGGTTATTCTACCAAAGCACTTTAAAAAAGGTGAAAATGTTGGTTAATCTTAAATATCTCACAAACCATTAATGGTAAAGACTTGAACTAAGTTAAATATTATTTATTATGAAGTCATATAAAACAAATATATTTTTGTAAAAATTCCAACTACCTAACGATTTTTTTTATAAATCAAAAAAACTTTAAAAAAATATCTTTCACATCGAATATTGTTCGAAAAAAGTGATTTTATCTCAAAAATAATTTTGTGTAGTAAGAGAATAACGTTTAAGAGATCTAGTAAAATTTTGAGAAAAATCTAATTGACAGTTTTCTTACAAAAAATAAAAACCTTAACAAAACATTACTAAAAGTTGGTACAAATTTACTTTTCACTCCGATATCTTTTCCAAATTTAAAAATATTGGCTTCAAATGCATCCAAAACCCCTTTTAATTATTGTATTCTACATGCGTCAGCAAATGATTACAAAGGAAGAAAGATGAATTCATTTCGCTTGGAGCATGCTGAGCGAATTTCAGAAATTCAGCAACGAAAAAAACTGCAAGAACCCTTAGCAGTAAAACAAATGGAATTCTGGCAATCTGCAACTGATGCATTGCAGGAATTAAAAAACTCTCGCAATTTTGCAGATGGAGTAGCGATCGAAAAAAAAATCCAACGTATTGGGAGTTGGTGACATCATAACATTTTGTAAGGCAGCCACCAATGCAAGTGATAATACAAGGAACTGCGGTGATGAGCTTTCAGTGCTGCTCGACTTATCACCTCAAAGTGACTCAGTCGTCAGCGAAGCATTGAGGAACGTGTATCATAACGGCGAGATTGGAGGTGAAGGAAACCGCCTCCAAAAGAAGTGACTTCTCACTGTATACCTAAATATATGTATTTATCAATCATGAAATAATTATCTATCTATAATGTATAAAAATGGACTTGTGTTTGTTTGTATGTACCTTTTAGATTCCAAAATAGCCTAACTGATATTTGTGAAATTTTCATGGTTAATACTGTTGCCGTTTTTTCAACACTTTCCATATATTCTTCGGTCCTATTGGTCACAGCCTATTGTAAAGTAGCCTAAAGCCTTACACGATTAATGGACTATTCAACACAAAAAGAATTTTACAATTCGAACGAAAAAACTCTTCAGCTTTATATATTAGTATAGAGTATAGATTTATTTTATATATTTATTAAAAAAGTTCCTTTTTCACAATGTTGCCAAAATATCTTCGCGAGCTGATCGACGACTTCGATGCTGACCACCTTCAACTTCCATTTACCCATTCTCTATATCTCCTTCCACTATGCCCGTTCTCAAACGCTCCTCATCGTCAGGATTTTCCGGTGGAATTATTTCGCCACTCTCGATACAAATGTTATGTAGAATGCAACACGATGAAATAATTTTCTGAACAGTTTCAATGTTCATGCGCATGCCGTAGGCCAATATGGGGAAACGACGTTTTAGTACTCCGTATTGACGTTCAACTACATTACGTGTTCGGATGATGCGGGATTTGGTAAACTTGCATTCGTAGATTATTGGTAATATCCGGGTTGTTTGCCGTCTAAGGGTTGCCAAATAGCTGGTATTTGCATACCCAGAATCACCAACAAGAATATATTGTCCATACCGCCCCTGTTCAAATTCTTGTCGCATAGATGAATTTTGAAAAATCGTTTGATCATGAACTGATCCTGCCCAACGAGCGACTACATTCAAAACCTTTCAATTGGCAGATGAAATGGTTTGCACATTAAGCGAGAACTAACCTTTCCGATTTCGAAAAGCCTCACTCTAAAACAAATATTGATTAAAAGAATGCACATTACCACATACACTTTAAAAACTGACCAATTCTCCACCCGGCGATTGTATTTTCACGTGAGTACAATCAATTGCTCCAATTGTTCGTGGAAATCGCGCAATATCATAAAAAGCTACAGCAGCTGCCCTTAGTTCTTCTGCATTTGCCGGCATTTTGACAAAAGAGTGTAGGTGACGTAACAATGCGTTACAAACTTTTGGGACTATACGTCAAACGCTTGTAGGAGACACATGAACGACATCGGCAACAGTTGGTTGCATATTTCCACAAGCCAAGAAACGCAGAAAAATCAGCAATTGTTGTTCTTCTAATATATAACGAGTCCTATAGCCAATCAAGTATGTACATAATATACTATGAAGTTTACATAGGCATAATAAATTTATTACAAATTTTACCGGTTGCGGATGTTGAAGGTCTTCTGCCACTAGTTGAAGGACTGCTAAAAACGTTTGTTTTGTTAAACGGAAGCGCCGAAAAAAATCATTGTCGTCCCATGTGTTAATTGTTGCACGTTTTTACATTCGATAAATACGCCGTTCTTCCAGGATATCGTCTATAAAAAAGAAATCATTTAAAATAAGATCCATTTTCGTAGGATATTCGCTATTTATTGTCTTTTAATATATTTTCCGAAAATCATTAGAAATTCAATTCATTTTCATTTCGCTCGTTGAAAAAACGAAATTATAAATAAACCAAGTTTTAAGGCACTAGGCCCCCGAATTTGAGGGTCTAATTTTATCGAAGTTCTAACGCGTAAGAACTTGGTGAAGAAATGACGTAGAACTCAAATGAGTTCTAAAATTTCACTAAACCGAGTTTTTAGGGCTAGAACTTTGTCAAGAAATCGGGCGTTAATGTTTAGAAATACTTTTGCGCCCTTTTTTAATAAAATTCAATAAGCAACTTACTAGTTACTAAAACGAAAAAAAATGTTTACATTTTTGGAGTCACTTCATAAAATGCTTAGTATTTCGAATATTACTACTAAGTAAAATGTTAACCCCTTAACTATTGTCTTTAAACTTTTTGTATCTTACGTTAAATTTAGTTATAAATATTTTGTAAGACATTTGGAAATATCGAATGACGGTAAAAAATGGGAACTTATAAGTCTGTATTATTTTTTGTTTGTAATTTTACCAAATTTTTGAATAGAAATAAAATTTCATAATCATCTCAATTTTGAAAAAATTTTCTCCGATTAAAATCTTTGCAGTGACAAATATTATAGTAATCTAATAACAGCAACACACTGTTCAAAAACGAAAACGTCATTCTATGTAAAATGAAAGTTTGTATTGAAAGAAATCTTAAATCGGATTAAAACAACACTGAAGAAACCATCGTATATGAAAGAGACATAAGGAATTTTAATTTTAATTTAGTTCACGTATTATGCATATTTTTCGATCAAATTTTGAATATATTTTTGAATTAGAAACAGATTTTTGCAAAATAAATGTTGCCATTCACTTAAACTTAACAAAGAAATCAAATTAAAAGGAAAATAAACTTAATTACATATTTATTACATGCATGATATTTTACTAACAGTGATTGCATTTCTCAAATATATAAATAATTTTTAAAGTATCCACCTCCTTTAAATAAGCTCTTCTCAAAAACGTGTAAACACAATCCAAAACTATGTTTTCGTTAATTGTTTCAAAAATGAATAAATCAAAACTAATAGCAAAATCATTGGCAAGCCCCACCAAATTAACCACAAATTTTCTGCTGCTTTCTTGTATCTGAAGCCTCTTTAAAATCTGAAATCAGAAGAAATACTGAAAATCATTTGTTTACATTTTTGTATTTTTATGAATGAAAAGCTCACTGGAATAATGCTCACACTCAGTCGCGCAATCCATAGATTAAAAAGCTCAATTTTTGCGGCGAATTCATCTTGAAGCACGTGGATTGGAACTCGTAATGAAAACAAACATAGCCCCATTGTCAAGTGCACAAGTTGTAAAAGGTAAACCCAAACAAAAGCTCCCACCCACAGCTGTCTGCGTCTGTGGCTCTGGTGTGCCTCTTTGCCCTGTCGCTGTCCTCAATAAACAGAAAGCCAATTCGATTTCCAGGGAAGACGATTCTTCGTCGTTGTTCATTTTGAAAAACCCCCAAGCCCCAAGAATCAAGAGTATGGAAGACTTTTTGTTTGTTGTTGTGCCTGCTTCGGCAGTGAACTACCGGTGGTAGGTATAGGGTAGCTTATAGAAGAAGATGACTTTGCCATTGCCTCTTAAACTTTGGTTGGGGCCATTTGTGCAGCCCATCGAATCCAACAGTTTTCCAGTCGGTCTTAGCAGGTACACAGAGACACACAACACTCGGAGTACCGATACCGAGATTGGTAAAGGCAAACCAGTTTACACAATCCGGCGGATTCGTGAATTCGTACTTGGATTTCGACCGAACGTTTAGTTGATGTCTACGACCGGGAGATATCAGACGAACCTACCGCTACCGGTGTGCTCTTGTCTGGCATTTCATCACTTAACTATATAAATAAAATAAAATCGTTATTTCAATTAAATCTTAAGCTTTTTCTTCTCAACATTTAATCGAATTAATTATCTTGTTGAAAATTTTAAAAATTTATGAGATTGTAAATTCAAAAATAATGTTTTGAACATAATGTCGGTGTCAAAAGTTTGACGAAGATATTTTTAAATTTGAAAAAAAGTCGAAAAAAATTAATGAGTGTTCATCACCCACGGAATTAAAATAAAATTAATTAAATACACAAAAGATACATCAATGAGATGCGAGTTGTGTTTTTTGAGAGCTTTGTTTGAATTTGTTGAATCAAATGAATGTGGCATTGAAATCAAAATATTCATCTTAATTATGGTGGTTTTAAAAAAAATGGTCTACTGTACCAATTCGTTGAGTGAATTATTTAAATGTTTTAAACAATAAATAAATTTTCACGGCGGACCGGGAGTAAATATAAATTAAATAAATACACAGTTTCATCGTTGCGTTGTGCGTTGTTTTATTTTTGTCACTTTAAGCAAAGTAATTAAAGGCAAAATTTGTTATCCTTCCTACCTACAAAAAATAAAGTGCTTTTGTGGTGCATTTGAGTGTGATTAAAGATTGTGAGTCCTTAGTCCTTTTTTGAATAAAGTGAGGGAGAGAGAGAGAAGGATCTCACACAATTAAAATTATTTATTGTTATAAATGGAAAAAATATTTCTCCTAGAACAACGGTCTTTGGTTCGTCCTCATCGCAAAGTGTGGGCGTGAAAATTGCAGCAGCTCCATAACACCCAAAAGGATTTATTGGACGCAATTTTCTCTGCAGCTGAATAAGAGGAAACGGATGTAAGTTTGCATGGATGCATGCATTTGAACGTTTAATTTAATTTGAATTTCTTTTTTGTTTTTGTTTTTGTTCCTTCTTGAGGGATTTATTTATGGCGTGCTTTTGGAGGCACGATCCAAAAAATAAAAGAGAATTATTTTGTGAATAAGCATAAAGTGACTTTGAATATTCATTCTTGAATAAAATATGAACATACCCCTTTTTGGATATATTAATGGAATCTGACAAAGTTTTGAGTTTTTATTTGCAAGTTGAGTATTAATTAAGGAATTGGGTTATAAAGGGGCACTTTATTTGGAATTTCTGGGTGATTGCATTCAATTTGGAAGTTTTTTGGGGCAGATGTCCCTTGTCATTCCTTTGAAAATCAGATGGTATTGGTATTATTTTTGGGAAGTTTTTATTGAATTTGAGGAATTTAATTATGAGGGGTGCAATAATTTGTTTGGGAGAAAAATCGATGGTCAAGTTAACTTAACTGAGAATATAATTCACTATCGAAAATTTTATATATTTTAATCTACATTCAATTTCACTTAGTTGTATTTTCTTATTTAACGTAACTTTTTCTTCATAAAATTTGGGAAATTTAATTTATTTTATCTTTTTTTTAATGTTTATAAATGATAATTTGGAACATTTACAAAAATACATGCTTTGAGGACTTTATAAAGTTGGCTTAGTAATATAATTCTTAGTTAGCAACAAAAAATTAAACTAACAATGAAAATAAGTTTTATGAAACTGAACATTGGTAGAAAACTTGTGAATGATTCAATTCTAAGTTAATTGAGTTCTTACAGTTTAAATAAACTATTTAAAAAAGTTCTTTCATTAATTTGTTTAAAGTACAAAAATTTAAACTTTAGACATGAATTTCATTGAATTGTTAATAAGGTTTATGAAAACTTAAATGAATGCAATGTTTTGAAAAGACCTGATTTTGTATGTATTGTTCTGTATTTACATTATTTTTAGGACCGTTTTAATATCTTACTATCAAAACAGTAAACATTCAAGAAAAGAAATTAAGTTTTTCTACGACTTAAGAAACGTTGTAAGTCACATAGTTGTGGTTAATTTATTTCCAATAAATCCTAAAACCCAGCACAACCAATGGTTTTAGATGTTTGAATTATTTTTAAGGTAATATCATTTATAATTCGTATAATAACTTAAAAGAAAAACAACCAAAGTTGTATTTTTTTAAATTGATACAATAAAAAAAACGCCACTTACTTTTTGTAAAGGTCCTTTAAAATTTCGATGGATTTTTGTAAAACGGTCGAAAAAGAGGCTGGGATGCGACCCTTACTGATAACTTCCCATCCAGTCTGTTTTTTTGTCTTACTTAAAAGTTTGTAGGGGTTAATTGTCAGTTGATTATTCTTAAAAATTAAAAATAACCAACAATATTTTTCATATAAAGAAATAGTTTAGTTTGAAAATCTAGTTTTGTTAAAAAGATTTTTAGTAGAGAATAAATATTGAATAATTTTCGTAGCATTTCTTAAATTTTTACAAATTAGATGAATGAACATTAATTTAATAGACATCAAGAACCGAATATCAATGTTTACCAAATTTGCGTAGTATTTTAATTTAAAAATTATTGAATATTGAAAACTATATTTTTTAAGAAATAAAATAGCTTTGAAGACGTACTTCAGTACGTTCGCGACGTTTTTTGTCGTCCTCCATAGCCCAAGAACCAGAAGAGATAATAAGGCAGAAAGATGCAGAAAGGCCTCTCAAGAAAATTGCGTTGGTGGTTTTTTTACCATAGCAGTTTGAAAAAAAGGTGAAAATTTTGGTTAACCCTAAATATCTTACGAACCAAAAACGCTAGAGTCTTGAATTAAATTTTCTATAATATATTGTAACGTGATATAAAAGAAGTATATTTAAAAGAAAATCCATTTAAAAAACTGAAACAAAAATTTGTCAACTCCAAAATTTTAAGACTGGAATATGATTTCATCTCCAAAACAATTTTGTGCAACGAAGAATAATGTTTTTGACATTTGGTAAAATGTTGAAAAAAATCGAATTGACAGTTTGTTTACAAAAACTTAAAAACCGAAAAAAAAATTAACAAAAGTTGGTAAAATATGATTTTCGACTCAAATATCTTTTCAAAAATTTTAAACATTGGCTTCAAACTAATTTTATCTTATAATAAATATTGTTTTCAACATTTGACAAAATTTTGAAAAAAATCAAATTGTCTCTTTTTTACAAAAAATAAAACTCTAAAAAAAAACAATACTAAAACTTTTTAAAAAATTACTTTCGACTTAAACAAATTTTCAAAAATGAAAAATATTGGCTTCAAACTTATTTTATTTCACAGAAAATATTGTTAAAAATCTAACAGTCCTTTTTTTTCATACAAAATAAAATCTACAAAACGTAGCAAATTTGGTAAAACTTGATTCGAGTACATATAGAAAAACTTTTAAGCAAGACAAATCGACAGACGGGATGGGAAGTTATCAGTGTGGGTCGCGTCCCAGCCTCTTTTTAATTTTTGAAAAGCTATTTGAGTAAAAAGTAAATTTGTACTAAGTTTTAGTATTGTTGTTTTAGTAGGTTTTTATTTTTTTGTAAAAAAACTGTCAATTCGATTTTTCTCAAAATTTTGTCGAATATTGGAAACAATATTTCTAATAAGTTAGAATTGGTTGGAAGCCATAATCTCTAGCTTTTGAAAAGATATTTAGTCAAAAATAAATTTCTACCAATTTTTTTAGGTTTTTAGTTTTTGTACAAAAATTGTCAATTCGATTTTTCTCAAAATTTTTCGAATTTTAAAAACAATATTTAATAAGTTAAAATAGTTAGAAGATATAACCTTTAAAGATATTTTAATCGAAATTCAATTTTTACCAACTTTGAGTACTGCTTGTTTGGTATCTCGTTACAATTATACAAATAAAATGTATTGTTCGTGTGATATTTATGTCTAACCAATATTTTTACCTTTTTTTAAACTGCTGTGGTAAAACAAACCACCCCCTCAATTTGATTGAAAGCCCTTTCTGAATATTTCTGCAATATTATCGGTATAACAAAATTTATTTGAAGTGTATATCTCTCCTGGTTACTGACTTAAGGATGACGAAAAATCGTCGCTTAGTCATCTTCCAAAAAAAATTTTACTTCGACTCAAAATTTTCAATTCGACAAATCGGACCCATTACAATAACTCTCTATGGGAAGTTAAAGAGAGACTGATAATTCTGTGCTAGTCTGTAGATTTGGTTAAATGATACAAAATTTGAATTCAAATCATTTTGTTTTGTAGTGTTCAATTGAATTTTTCTAAAAATTAACTAAAAGTAACTCACAATATTTTACATAAGTGAAAAAGTAAGTTCGATTTTAATGTCTGTTTTTGTTCCTAAAAATCGAACATAATTTTTACCAATGTTGTGTTATTTTATTTTAGAGATTTAAATTTATATTAACTGAATTTTGAAAACATTTTTTTTATTTTAAATTTTTGAAAATATGTTTGAGTGAATACATTTTTATCAACTTTTATTAATGTTTTTTTTTTTATTTTTTGTAAGAAGTTTTTCAATTCGATTTTTCTCAAAATTTAATATAAATTATTTTGTAGATTACACCATTTTTTTTTCATAAAATATTAAAGGTGACAAATATTTATTTTAAATTTTATTAATTTATAAAACAAACGTTGTCATTGGTTCGTGGGATATTTTGGTTGAACGCAAAATTTCACTTTTTTTTAAATTGCCATAATAAAAAAACCACATTCTCAATGGTTTTGGCATCTTTCAGTTTTATTATCTGTGAAAAAAAAAAGTTTTTTGAAGTCGATATCTCTACAGTTTCTGGTGACAAGGACAACGTAAATTGGTTTCCCGAGCGTACAGATGCACAAACCACGCACAGACATATCTTTTAAATCTTGGATTTAAACTTTAGTGGCCTTTAAATATCGCGTCGATAAATGTCAAGATTTTCCATTTTACAAATGGGACGGATTACAATTTATTCCTCTAGGTTAAAAACCTTATAACCGACTTTTGAACCTCTTTTCTGTACATCTGTCAAAAGACACCCACCACACGACCCACACTGATAATTTTCCATCCCGTCTATCAATTATTTAGTTTGCTTAAAACTTGAACAAAATATTCATAACAATATTTTTTGTGAGATAAATAGTTTGAAGTCAATATTTTTCTTTGTTCTCCTAACACTTGTGTAGAAAACCATTTTTTATCAATTTCTTAAGTTTTCGTTTTAAGTTAAAAGAAAACGTTGTTAGTTGAATTTTTCTAAGAAATTAATCAAAAAATAAGCAACAGTGAAAGATGAAACAGTTTGATTTCAAAATTTAATTTGTTAACTAGATTTTGAGTCGAAAACCAATTTCTACCAATTTTAGTAGCATTTCTTGAAAGTTTTTACTACTTATGTGAACAAATACAGATTGGATTTTAATAAGAACATTTTGAACAGAATGAAATCATTTGGAGGTCAATAAAACGAGAGTCAAACATCAATTTTAATCAATTTTGCGTACTTTTTTTGGTAGATCTTAATTTTTATAAAAAAAAAAACAGAATGTCGGATTTAAAAAAAAAATGTACTATCTGTCGAACCCAATTTTTTTTATAAGATGAAATTAGTTTAAAGCCATATCTTACATTTTTGATAAGATATGTGAATCGAAAATCATTTCTACCAACTTTAAGTTATGGTTTTTTTTAGGTCCTTATTTAAAACTGTCAATTCGATTTCTGTAAAAAAATTACCAGAAAACTTTATATCTCGTTATATAAAATTAATGAATCTTTCGATTTTTCTAAAACTTTGACAAACTATAGATGTCAATATTTTGTATATAAAACAATAATGTGAATTGAATATCTTTCTTTGTTCTCTTTATTTTTAATTCAAAATTTCAAAACCTATTTTTGATAAGTTTTTTTGTCCGTTTCATAGGTTTGCGTGTTTTTTTAAAGAAGTTTTCAATTGAATTTTTCAAAAAAAAAAAAAAATAAGCTATGAAATATTTTAATATACATTGGATTTTTTTCAGACCATTTGAAACAAATTTTGGGCAGAATTAAATTATTTTGAAGTTATTATCTTCTTTTATCCACGTGACATCATGAATGGAAACCAATTTTTAAATTTTTTCCCAAGTGTTTTTTTTACTGAATTTTGAAAACAACAATTTCCTAAAATAAAATTAGTTTTCGGTCAATGTTTTTAATTTTTTTCCCAACTTGGTAGGTTTGATAACATTATTTTGGAGATAAAATCATTTTTTTCCATAAATTATTAGTGGTTAGGTTAGGTTAACGTGGCTGCGGATTTATAATCCACACACTTAGGCCAAGAGAAAGGCCCATTGTGATACCACATGAATCTAGAGAATTACTTCTAACTAGTAGAACCATTTTGAGCTTTTTATAAAGCGAAGAAGATATTTAATATCCTTTTTAGCTAGTTCGCTGGGATTATCAAAAGAGTAGTCCCCCAGATGAAGTTTGCGTTTGAGTAAAAGAGCAGGGCAGGTGCATAAGAGATGAGAGATTGTTTCCTCTTCTTCTTCGTCCATGCAGCTCCTACAGAAGTCATTTGAGGCTACGCCTAGTCGTATTGCGTGTCTGCCTATAAGACAGTGTCCTGTAAGGACACCTATTAGGGAGCTAATATGAAGTCTGCTTTGAGATAACAAGTCTTTAGAGCGCTTTAGGTCCAGTGAAGGCCATATGAGTTTTGTGGCTGCGCATGTTGGTAAGTTGTGCCACCTAGAATTTGCTATCGCAAAAGCTGTTTCTTTTAGCATAAGTTTACATGTAGCTATCGGTATACCTATCTTCTCCCTTTCAGGTGAAATAGGTTTGACGGTTCCATTTTTAGCGAGTTCATCGGCTCTACAATTACCTGTGATGTCCCTGTGGCCCGGCACCCAACAGAGGTGAATGTTAAATTGCTGCGCCATCTCCATAAGAGACGATCGACAATCGAGGGCCGTCAAAGATTTGGTCGAGACACCGTCAAGGGATTTGATAGCAGCTTGACTGTCAGAGAAGATGCGGATATCAGAAGTTGATATCACGTTTTCTCTTAGCCAGGAGAGAACCTCTTTGATCGCCAAAATTTCCGCTTGAAAAACGCTACAATGATTAGGGAGGCGGAATGAGATGCTTAGATTAAGCTTTTCTGAGTACACGCCACCACCAACTCCCTCATTTGTCTTAGATCCATCTGTATAAAAATGAATACTTTTGTTATCCAGGAGTTTTTTGTCCTCCCATTCATCTCTGGATGGAATGGATACCTGGAAGGGGAGGGGTTAAGGTATAGTGTAGTCTATGTACTTTGGTATAGAACCAAAGAGGTTCAAAATGATAGAGTGTCCCACATTGTTGTTGGTCCATTGAGATGAGGCGTCGAGTCTTATCGCTGTACTCGCTGCAACTTGTTTACTGAAGATGTCGAGGGATGTCAGATGGAGGAGATTGTCTAACGCTGCTGAGGGTGTGGTTCTCAATGCCCCGCTTATGCAGAGACATGCAGTGCGCTGAACTCTGCTGAGTATGTCGCAGTATGTGACTTTCTCCAGTGCAGTCCACCATACTGCAACCCCGTACATAAGTATTGGTCGGATGACCGATGTGTATAGCCAGTAGGTTATGCGAGGTTGAAAACCCCATTTGCTTCCTATAGCTTTCTTGCAAAGGAAAAGAGCTACTGTAGCTTTTTTAACTCTCTCCTGTATATTGGATTTCCAACTTAATTTTTTGTCCAATATCAGACCAAGGTATTTGGCTTCATTGGTAAAAATTAGTGGTATACCTTTTATCGAAGGAGGTACAATTACTGGGATCTTGTATTTCCGTGTGAAAAGGACGAGCTCTGTTTTTTGAGGATTAATACTAAGTCCGCAGTTATCAGCCCATCTAGTGAGCATATTGAGTGCATTTTGGAGGAGGTCTCTCAGTGTATTAGGATGTTCCCCTGTGACAGCGATAGCAACATCATCGGCATACGCAACCACTCTGTAGCCATCCCTCTCAAGGGATATTAGTAGTTGGTTAACCACTATGTTCCACAGGAGAGGGGACAGAACACCTCCTTGCGGAGTGCCTCTACTGACAGACCTTTTTGTGCAAAAATCTCCCAAACTGGAGTTGATGATCCTGCTTTTTAGCATTAGATTAATCAACTCACAGATTGAGTATTCGACGTTTAAGGTCGTCATAGCAGAAGTGATAGCAGATGTGTCAACGTTGTTGAAAGCGCCCTCAATATCCAAGAAGGCCACCATAGTGTATTCCTTTTTATCTAGGGAGTATTCGATAGTTCTTACCAGAGTGTGCAAGGCTGTTTCTACCGATTTCCCTTTGCAGTAAGCATGCTGAGACATTGATAGTCTCTTCTCAATGTTGTTACGTATATGGATATCGATCAATCGTTCCAGAGTTTTGAGAATGAAAGATGATAGGCTAATAGGTCTTAGGTCCTTAGGGTTGACATGCGAGCATTTTCCCGCCTTGGGAATGAAAACTACCTTTACATCTCTCCAGCGCCGAGGTATATAGACCAGATTTATACAACTTTTAAAGATCATCTCAATGATGGGCGAAGTTATATCAATGGTATATTGTAGCTCAGCTGGTATGATTTGATCTGGACCTGGAGATTTGTAAGGTTTGAAACTATTCAGAGCCCATGTCAATTTTTCCTTTGTAACCAGACCTTGAGGAAAAATTAAGTTAATACCCGACCCAGGACTGTATGTTGTATTAACGGATTGGGAGCTATTTGGGAAGTGGGTGTCCAGTAGCAGGTTTAGCGTTTCTTCGCAAGAGTTAGTCCATGTACCATCTGATTTTTTAAGACAACTAGGCATGGTTGGACTTGTGGAGAGAATCTTCCTTATCCTTGATGCCTCCGCGGATTCTTCTATTGAGTTACAGAAGGATCTTCATGAGGATCTTTTGGCTATTCTCAATTCTAGTTTATACTTTTTGAGAGATTCTTTATAGGAATCCCAATCTTGGGGATGTCTAGTCTTTTTCGCTTGATTGAAAAGCCTTCTACAACCTCTCCTGAGTATATCTAGTTCAGCAGCCCACCAATATGGTTTCTTCTTTCCTCGCACTGTTGTGAGGGGGCAGGCAGTTTCCATGGCTTTATTGAGGGCTGCTGTAAGTTCATCGACCTTTTGATCGAGTTCAAGAGCGCACAAGGGCGGATCCGAAAGTTCTGGTTTAATCAGATTTTTCAAAGTCGCCCTATATTTTGGCCAATCTGTTTTCCTATAGTTTCGGAATTGGATCGGTTTTGGGGTCTCTTCAATAAGTGAGAATTGGATGTATCTATGGTCGGAGAACGAGTTCTCCTTTGATACTCTCCAATTCAATATTTTATTTGAGAGATTTAACGAGACAAGAGTCAGATCTAAAACTTCTTGTCGATTTTTTGTGACGAAGGTTGGTTCACTACCTACATTACTTACTACCAGATTACTTGTTAGAATATAATCAAAAAGAGACTCACCTCTGTTATTTATATCGGTACTACCCCATGTAGTATGGTGCGCATTGGCATCACAACCGATAATTAGGTTTGTTTTCTGTCTTGTTGATTCAGCGACCGTCTTCTCAAGAATGGTACCAGGCAGTGGACCCTGGTGGTCGTGGCCCAAATATGCTGATACCAGCCAGTAGGTATGGTTGTCTATTACCATACTGGCTGTGGTGACGTCTTTATCACTGAAATGGGGGAGTAAAAATACATTTAGATTACGTTTTACTAGTATGCAGGACCTTGGGTTACCTTTTCCTGTTACATATAGTACGTAGTAGCCAGGAGTTCTCAATCCTCGAACTAGGGATTTCACAATCCAAGGTTCTTGGATGAGAACGACATCTTCTCCAGTTTTTGTCAGGCGGAGAAGAAGGGAGGCCGAAGCCGTTTTAGAGTGTTGGAGGTTAATCTGTAGTATTTGCAGCATTTTGGCTACAAATAGACAGATCAACCTCCACCACTGTTAAATCCAGCTCATCCAGATCAGACGAAGAGGAACCTAATAGTTCATCTTCTTCCTCACTGGGAAGAGCTTTGTCGATTGAGTCGTCGGTCTCCATTAGGGATAAACCTTTGACGTTTTTGGGAGAAGACTGTGCTGCGACAGAAGAGGGGCCCGCCACATTTTTATCCACATCCAAGAATGGGAGGGTGATAATAGCACTGGGACCCACCACGTCTTGCTGCACAGCTTCGGAAGAAGACTGTACTGCGACAGAAGAGGGCCCAGGTAGATCATCAACAACATCCAAGGATGGGAAGGTGATAGCAGCAATGGGACTTACTACGTCTTGCGACACAGCCTTCGAAGGAGGTTGTGGAGGCTCGCATGAAGCGTCTGCCTCATCTTTTTTATATACGCGGAGCGTGACTGACTCGAAGCCGTATCTTATCACGCACTTATCTCGCGCCAGAGAAGCCACAGAGTCTTTATTGATTACGATAATCGCACTTCTATAAAGACCCTTTGGCTCCTCCAGTTTCGCGATCTTCCAGTCGTGACAAGGGAGGTTCGGGTTGCTGATCCTGATCATTGCGCTAATGTCATCTGGACAAGAGGGTTCTATCGGGATCCATGCGCGAGCTCTCGGCCTGCAAGGAATATCTTCCTTTGCAACGACCTCGAGTTTTGCGCCTGGCCAGACTTCGCCCAGCATGCCGACAGCAAGCGTATATAGATCGCGCGACCTCTGATCGTTACAAGCGATGAGTTTGACATGACCTTGATGCCAACCCCAATCGCTTGTTACTGGTGGTGGACCCGGATGCTCTCTCATGACTTTGAGAAAGCCAGCCGAGAGCCCCAGTTTCACCATCTGCCAACGGTCAGAAGTAATCGTGCCATCAGTATTGCTCCTATCAATGACCGCTACTATGATCTTTTTAGGCTCTTTGAGTACATCACTGAAAGGTTTAGTGAGTGGTACTCTGGCCATGTTAGGAGTGCTGGTGTTTTGCACTTTGGGCTTTTTAGGGACGGGAGTGGGCTCCTCCAAAGATCTTTGTCGTTTTGACGTGGAGTCATGGTGACTGGTTTTATCCAGAATGGATTTAGCCCACTCCTGCCTCTTGCTAAGGATGGGATTACTTCCATCCCCCAGTGATGAACCAGAGGATTTTAGAATCCTCATCGCATAGCGCCGTTGTTTATAGGAGCTCCTAGGAGCATTCTGGAGAGGTTTACTCTCTTTGGTAGTGGAAGGATCATTTTTCACGAACTTTCCACTACCGACTTGAAAAAGCGTTTTAGTCGTTGATACATCCTTTGCCATACCGGAAAAAGGGCAGTGACTTGGCACAAGCCCTTTTCCGGTGTTTGGCACAGGAGTAACGACAGCCGACGTTGCCGCCGAACTGCCGCCCGGTGTGGATAGAACCTGTACTGCACACGAAGAAGGGCAGTGACTAGGCACAATCCCTTCTCCGATGTTAGGCACAGGTGCAACGACAGCCAACGTTGCCGCCGAACTGCCGCCCGGTGTAGCTGGAGTACCGGCACCGGTTTGACGATTTTGTTTTGGGTTTGTTTTTTGTTTTTGTTTTAGTTTTTGTTTTAGTTTGTACATTTGGATTCCCACGAGTAGGCGAAGTAAAAGGGGGGTCCATCTGTGCAGAGATTCGCTTACACAGATAAGGCTAGCTAATCCGGAGGTCGCCTGGTATCCGGATACTCCGTTATCGACTGAGCTATTTTTAGAAATTGGGCCCTCAGCCTGGCTGATCATCGGCACGGGTCGTATAACACCTTAGATCCAGCCCAATTGGGAAGTTGAAGGGAGGGATATGTATTGGAAAAGGAGATACGAACAGCAATTGAGCCATAAGCGTCCCAGGAAGGAAACAGGGTATTGACAGACAGTGATGCACTATACAGTCAGGGAATAAGGAGCCATCAGCCAGCATAGTAGCACAAAGCCGATGTAGGAGTTGGTAAGGATTGGGAAGGGGAGGGGCGAGCGACCTTTAGTTTCAGGGCTCTTCTGGGGAAATAATTCCCGAGAATCATTGACCTTACTCAGCTTCTACAACTCGACAAGTTCGACGCTCAGGTAGAAGATTATTAGTGGTTACAAATATTTATTTTTAGTTTCATTGATTCATACAAAAACGGTTAATCGATTTTGTCTTTGAACGTGTAACTATTTATATGTACTTTTTATTGTACCTATAAGATCAATTGTTTAGATTTTTTCGAAACTTTAACAATATTTATATTTTCCAAATGTTCAATATTATTTTTGTATCTTTGAAAGATCATAATCGCAATTGCATATCTTCTACAAATAGTTTTACAAATACTTAATTCTTGTTTTTAATTTCATAAAGATAATAATATTTTATTGAATTTACTACTTAGTAAAAAAAGTTTTGAAATGGGAAAAAATATGTTTACTATAAAAACAAATTAGATACATACATTGCTACACACTTAATCAATTTAATTTTTTTTTCTAAGAATATCTATTTATTCAAAAGTTGAAACAAAAACCAAAACCCAATATTTTCTTCATACCATAAATATCCACAGACTAAAACAAAATTTCCATAGATATTGGTATTTTTAGTCAATATCAATGTCAATTCCATCGACCGGACTGCAATACATCTTTAATTCTACTCTTAGCGTGACCTTGAGTTATTTTTTCAGTAATATCCCAAAATTTAATCTTATTCTTCCAAAGAAATAAAACGTCAACCAGTAGGTGACTGGTCTTTAAAAAAAAACTTTTTATTTAAATCGAATTCTTTTTTTAGAATGAAAAAATAATCACAATTCTCATTGGTGCCCTTGAAAAGAAGGAATGTTACTTTTGTATAAGACAACCACAAATTCAAGGTTTTTGAGGACCTTTATCAGATACGAAGATGTACTCAAAATTCAATCTGGTTAAATTAAAAAGTTGAACCTTTTTTTTAAGCCAAGACGGTGAATTGAAAATTACATTTTATGGAATGAATTTAATTTATTTGTATTTGATTTAAAAATAATAAAAATGTTTGCTTCTTAAAATTAACTAAAAATGCTGATAAGTTCTTTTTTTATGAAACTCTCCAAATCAGTATCAGTCATTTTATTTTAAGGTGGTAAATTATTGTAATGTTTAAAGACATTAAAAAGTCGATGATTTTTTTTGAATATAAAAGAGAGCATATACCATACATATGGGATTGACAATTAAATAAAACAAATTCCAAGAAACGGTTTCATAAACTATAAATATAATTTAGAAATGACTATAAATTTCTTTTCAATATCATTGATTTGCATTTTATAATACTGGCATATGTGTAATTTTTGTAGGATAGGTTTATTGAACTTTGTCTGTGTGAGTATTTTGTCAATTTAATTTAATTGCAATTTTATTGTTTATAATAACATCATGCTTGATTAATCAATCTGTTATTTCTATCATATACCAATCATCATTGTGGTTTTTCTGAAATATATAGCTAATTAAAAAATAAAATAAAAATTATAATTGAAAACTGTTAATGATCACTAAAATCTGTTGTATGAAAAAATATAAAAATCTTCTCAAATGATTTAGTATAGTCTTGTTGAAATATATTTTTATACGCAATAATTAATTACGTTGCATTTATTGTTGTAAATAAAAAGCAATAAATTAATTTTTATGACACAAACATAAAAGGAAACATTGTTGAATTTATTTTCCAAAAAAGTGTTTATATTTTTTTTTTGTTTAAGAAGATTCATAAAGGTTTCACGAAATCTATAATAAAATTTAAAGCTAAATTTTTTCTATAACTTAACAAGTCTAATTTTTTGAATCTAATGTTAACCGTGATCTCAAAGAAAACAGGCTTAAGGTGTCAAAATAAAAGATCTCAGTTTAACAACTTACTAGTCTCCATTTTGGAATTTCGACTTGTAACTGAAAATGTTTTTTTTTCCGTAAAAATCTGGATCATTTTGATGTATTTCAAGGACACAAGACAATTTTTGTAATAGACCAATTTGAGTACTTTTGGTACAAGAGCTTTAAAAGTCTTAAGATTTTTTTTATTGTAAAATACAGTGTAATGTCGTTTAGAAATGCATGCGAATAGTATCAAAGTTTAATCAACAAACCTTGGTTTTCTTTTTAATATTTCTGGCGAAAAAAATTTTCAGTGTCACTAAAGGTAAGACTCCAGGGTTTGACAGGATCTCTTACTCAATAGTTCATAATGCCCCACCTGCTATAAACCAACACGTAATGCAACTGTATAAAAGTATACAAAACTCTTGTGTTATTCCACAATCATGGAAAACTGCAAATCTAATTTCCATGCATAAACAAAAAAATAAGCTGGGATGCGACAAATACTTATAGCTTCTTTGCTTAAAATATTCGTAGGTTTTTGTTAAAAAAGTTTTCTGTTGAATTATTCTAAAAAAATAAAAATTACCAACAATATTTTGCATATGATGAAATAGTTTGATTTCAAAGTCTTTTTAAGTTCACTAGTTTTTTAGTCCAAGGCCAATTTTTACCAATTTCAGTAGCATTTCTTAAAAGTTTTTATTTTTTATATAAACAAATACAAATTAGTTGAATTAAATTAATTTGAAGTCAATATCGTTCATTGTTCACGAGATACCGAGAACCGAACATCAATTTTTACCAATTTTGCGTAATATTTTTGTAGATTTTTATTTCTTATGAAATGACGGACATTTATTTTTGTTTATTGAAGTTGAACAAAATATTTTCTGTGTGATGGAATTTGTTTGAAGCCAATGTTTTTAGTTTTTGAAAATATATTTTAGTTTAAAGTTTACTTTTACCAAATTTTAGTATTGTTTTTTTTTTAGGTTGTTATTTTTTGTAAAAAAAACTATTAATTCGATTTTTCTCAATATTGTACCGAATGTTGAAAACAAAATTTTTCATAATACAAATTAAGTTTGAACTCATGATCTCTAATTTTTAAAAATATATTTGAGTCGAAAATCAATTTGTACGAACTCTTAGTAATGCTTTGTTTAGGTTTTAATTTTTTGTAAAAAAAACTATGAATTCGATTTTTCTCAACATTTTACTGAATATTGAAGACAATATTTATAAAAAGATAAAATTAAATTAAAGATAATATCTCAAAGTTTTGGAAAGATATTTAAATGGAAAATATATTTTTACTAACATTTATTATTTTTTTTTGTAAAAAAACTGTCAACTTGATTTCTTAAAATTTTACTAAATATTGACAACAACATATTTTAAAATATAATTATAATTATATATAATATCTCAAAGTTTTTAAATACATTTGAGTCGAAACTCAATTTTTACCAACTTTTGTAAATTTTTTTAAGTTTTTAATTTTTTTGTAAAATAATGTCGATTTGATTTTTCGAAACGTTATTCTTCATAAAATCATTATTGGTTCGTAAAATTTCGAGTGACAAATTTTTTTTTCAGTTTTTTTCATTTATAAAAAAAAACATTAGTTGGAATTTTGTTTAAAAAATATATTTGATTAGTACCGTGATTAAATATATAATATTAAATTTAAGTCAAGTCTCTTGCATTATTAGTTCGTGAGATATTCAAGGTTAACCAAAATGTTCACCTTTTTTTAAATTGTTATGATACAAAAACCACCAACGTAAGGTTTTGAGAGCCCTTTCATCATTTTTCTCCATGTAAAAAATTTATTTGAAGTTGATATCTCTAATGGTTCTTGAGCTAAGGATGATAAAACACGCCGCGAATGACAATGAAACTCTAAACATATTTTATTTCGACTCTAAAGACCTTGAAGCGTCGAGAAATGTCAAAATGTTCAATTTGACAAATCGGACCGATTACAATAACTTCCTTTGGAAAGTAAAAAAAAAAGATTTGGATATGACCCTTCTTGGCTATTTCCAAATGAATCAATCAACAATGCACTCGCTCGATTTAAAAAAGATTCAACTCCGAAAGAGATATATCTTCAGCATTTTCACGAATTCAAAAAATCCTTTCATCACTAACTAATGGAATTTCCTCTTTACCGATGGTTCTAGGTGTGAGGAAGGTACCTAATTCGCAATCTTTGACTCAAAAAACAATCTTATGTCTTCAGAATATCTACCGCCTCTTTTCTCTGTATTCTCAGCCGAAGCCTTAGCGGTTTTAAAAGCCACACAATTTGTCTACAAATCCAAGAAAAAATCAGTGATATGCAGTGACAGTCTTTCAACTTTATCCGTCATCGAAAAAGTCAACAATCGATGAACCTACATTGTCAAATCAGAGATAACGTCATCAAAGATATTGGTTTATACCCAGCTCACACATAGTCACTTACTTAACAAAGACCCCCAACTCATTTGCAAGCTCTGCCAACCCACATGTTCAACATCAAAAATTTAACAACAAACTGCCCGAAAATGAATGAAATTCATAATAAACTTTTCCTTCCGACTAAAACATAACAAATATTTTCAAAATCTTAAAATTATTAAATATGTATCATATTATTTAATCCTAATTTATTTAAAACCTCTGCGGGCTCCGTCAGACCCATTATTTTTACTTACTCCGACCTCTTGCAGTTGGCAATATAAAAGTTAGAATCCCTGGTAGTTATTAGCTAATAAGTATTGTTTTGTACAGTTATGTACAGTTCAATAAATAATAAGTTCCTCAAGGGTCTTTAGTTTTGAAGACTGGCTGTTAAGACGTCACCAGTTTCGGAATGATATTTAACAATTTTAAAGCAATTTGAAAGCATGAGTTGTTCAAAAGCGTTTGAAAATGACGAAAATATTAATGGTTAAATGTCGAGAAATGACAGCTTGAAAATGAAAGCTGTTTCGATTTAAAATAAAACCCCACAACAAAATGAAGTTAATGAAAATTGGTCGCAGTTTAAATTTTAACAAAATTCATATATTTTTAATAGAACAAAAATCATTATTTTATCGTCTTAAGAGTTAATAATTTAATGAGAACTGTGATTATTTATTGATATTGGTAAAATATTAAAGCAATCTTTACCATCAGAAGATCTTCTTTTTTCTTTCTTTCTTCATATTCCTACATCACTTTATTTATATGTTGAATTGCAATAAGATATTTCGTTTCAGTTAATGATTGAATTAATTTACTCTGCATACGATTTCTGTTGATACTCCGATTCTTAAATTTTCTGCTTTAAACCATATTAGTTTTCATGTTAAGAGATTAATAATTCAAATATTAAATTAATGTTTGATATCGTGCGTCAAAGCTTTATTTCTCTTTGAGAAAGTCGTGCATTTAATTGAAATATTTTCACAGCCCCCTGAAGCTGATTAATCGTCATTAAATTTTGATGTTTTTAATTGTTTAACTTTTGCAAATTTAAGTTGCTTAAAGAATAAAGTTAAACGTGTCAACTTTTGATTAATAAATCAAATATTTAAAAATAAATTTAAAATTTCTTTGAAAATATTTTTGAATCGATAAAAAACGGGGATTTTTTGCACACTCCCAAAAATTATTAAACAAATAATAAACAAACCACAAGCGCATCAACAGTTTTTTCCATTCATTCAGGTATTACAAGCTTTTTGTTTATAATTAATACAAAATATTTTATTAATAAAGTTTGAGAAGAATAATTCAATCTATTGTACCTATCATACCTGCGTTTGAATATTTAATTTTTGTTTTCTCAAATTAACTTCTTGAGATTTAATTTAAAAAGAAAACAAGAAAATTTATTCATAATGTTAAAGAAATATATTTTTATTTTCTCATTGATTTGACATGAGTTATTATGATAGCTTTTAATGTTGTTAATTGACTTATGGCCATTTTCGGATTTGTGGTCAGAAACTTTATGGGCATAGTACAAGTTTGTTTGTGTTATTAATCAAATTAAGGAAATATAAATGTTTCTATTTTTGTTTATTAACTTTTTTTTTGAGTGATGAAACCACAACATTATAATTTTATAAGTGTCCAATTTTTAAGGAAGGTCCAAAAAGCTTTGGGCACCACTGCTAACAATTTTGTTTTTTATTCAGGACATACTCCTACTATTTTAATAAATTATTTAAATAGAAAACCATGAAACCAAAAGATCTTGATAACATTTTTAAAAGTCATTCAAAATCAAACATATATAATAAAATGTGTTTGTTTTTCAATTTCAAAAGCGGATGCAAATTTTAATCTAACTTATTTTCGATAACCAAATCACCATCCACGCAAAAGTCGATAGTTAAAGTTCTTTAAATATGCATGGCACTTTAAACTTCTCGTCTAAACAAAAATTCATAATAAAAAAGAAACACAAAATATTCACATTTTATTGCATATATTTTAATATCTATCTATGTTAGTTTTGATATTTTATCCCTTTTTAAAAAATATAAAAACATTTTCATACTCAGACAAAAAATATGAAATTGAAAACATTTTAAAGCTTATCGAACTGTGCAACTTAGTTGTGTGGAAACTAAAAGAGGAAATTATGGTTGTACCTATGTATATATTTTTGTATAGATACAAACTAATATCAAATTTTATTTTCTAGTAGTTTTAATATTGTTTTTTGTTTCATTCCTTTTTGTATATATTAGTTAAAGAGTTGCTCAATTTAATTTAATTAACTAGGGTAGGTTTAATTGAAAGCGTTTTTAAGGCCATTTAAAGGTTAGAATCATATTTTATAGAGAAATAATTCACTACAGCATATTTAATTTAAATACAACAAACAATAATGAGTGTTAAATATTACTTAAAAGTTGAACTTTTATTAATTAATTAGTGTTTCGGACAGACGTTGTCCTGTCCAAACTTTTGGTACAATTTACTAAACAACACAATAATTTCAGAAACACAGTTTTCATTATTCTTTTATATCGTCAGGAGTTAAAGGAATCCTTGAAATTAAAAATTGTTGGACTTTTTTCAAAATTGTTTTCGATAACGTTCCTTAATTTCTTCACTAAAAAATCAGGTGCCATAACAAAGAGGGTGCTATATTTCGCTATGGCTTTTTTAGTTCTTTTAAGGTATATCTGATATAAGCCCCTTCTTATTGGGTCTTTATACCAATTTTGTTTGAAATATATAAGATCGTACATCCATCTCCTATTTGGTCATCATTCGTTTGGTTGAGTCCATTTGGGTTGAATTGGGTCTGTGATGTCTGTTTAACGTGAAACTAATATTTTTTAGTTTCTTATTAATTTAAATTTATGACAAATTTTAATTTTCTTATAATGATTTCCTTTATTCAATTAAAAAATTACAACTGTGGCAAGTTCTGTGTCCAAGAGAAAAAAAGCACATTTAAGATGTTGCAATGCAATTTATAGGTTAGTTAAGTTAAGTTGAGTGAAGTGAAGTTGTATATATTTCATTAAAATATGTTTAGAAAAAGTATTATGCAAAATGTACTAAACATCCTCCCCACCTTGAGGAGATGCGGTTTCCTCAATTTCAATAAGAAGTCTTCTTAGTTTCATTGAAGCGCGTTCAATAATGCCAGTTGACGTTTTTACTGTTGCTTTGCGAACGATGTCATCCTTTCCCGGCTGCACCTCTATGATTTTTCCCAGCTTCCATTTGAGCGGTGGTGAGTTTTCTTCAACTATGAGCACGACATCACCGATTCTAAGATTGTTCTGTGACTGTGACTGCTTCCACTTTGTTCTCAGTTGCAAGTTTTGGAGGTATTCTGTCGACCAACGTTTCCAAAACATTTGAAAGTACCATTGAAGGAGCTGATAACGACTCAATGAATTGATGGATTTCACTTCAGGGACGTCTGGTTCTGGCAAACAAGTAAGTGGACAACCTATAATAAAATGACCTGGGGTTAGTGCATATAAATCAGAAGGGTTATCAGATATTGGAGTTATAGGTCGTGAATTAAGTACGGATTCGATTTGAATTATGATCGTGTTTAGTTCTTGAAAGGTTAGAGATGCATCCTGTAATATACGCTTCATGTGAAACTTTGCTGACTTAACGGCAGCTTCCCACAATCCTCCAAAATGAGGGGATCTTGGAGGAATTGTTTTCCATGTGATATTGTCCGCAGCACAGGTACGAATAACTTCATTTTGAACGTTCGGAGATAGGAGCATTTTATAAACAGATGAAAGCTCATTACGAGCTCCAATAAAATTAGTGGCGTTATCACTATAAATTGTAGAAGGATAACCGCGACGCCCGATAAATCTTTTTAGAGCTGCAAGGAATGCAACAGTTGACAAGTCATCAACAACTTCCAGATGAACTGCACGAGTACTGAAGCAGACGAATACAGCAACATATCCCTTAATAGGGGAAGTTCCTCGGCGTCGAAAGTGTATGTTAAATGGCCCACATAAATCAACTCCAACAATCAAGAAAGGACGGCATTGTTGAACTCGGGATCTAGGTAAATCTCCCATAATATGTATTTCTGGCACAGGTTGAGCACGAAAACATCTTATACAACGACGACATACCCTTTTGCAAATAATTTTTCCTTGTATTGGCCAGAATTTCTCTCGAATTATGCTTAGAAGGGTTTGAGGCCCGACATGTAAGTATTTGTTATGATAGTATGTTACTATCGCCTTAGTAAACACATGATCCTTGGGTATTAATATCGGGAACCTTGCATCATAATCCAGATTAGCGTTACTTATTCTTCCACCTACACGCAAAAGGTTATCACCATCAATAAAAGGACGAAGTGATGCTAGATGTGATCTTCCAGGTATAGGTTTTTTTTTTCGTATAAGCTCGATTTCTGATGAGAATTGTTCTTGTTGAATTGTTCGGAGTATGCACTTCAATGATGTTTGTAACTCCTTTGGAGTGATTTCCCCATACATTGGCTGTAAGTACTCTCGTTTGACCGCTAAACAGTTATTTTTATATCTAAATAAATATGCCACAACTCTTAGTGTTTTGAGATAATTGTTGTGAAATTTGATTGTTTCCCAAACGGGTTCGACCTTAGATCCAAAAAGAATAATTTTTTGTGTTTTCCGTTCAAGAACTGATTCATCAATTGAATGTTGGCAATTTTCTGCTAGCACTGGCCATTTATCTGCATCTAGTTTAAGATACTTTGGACCATAGAACCAAAGATCTGATTTGAGTAGTTCAAGAGGGTACGCACCTCGGGATATGATGTCTGCAGGGTTCATTTTCGATCGTACATGATGCCATTGATCCACCGTTGTCAGATTTTGAATAATCGCTACTCGATTGGCAACGAAAGTTTCGAAATTTGAAGATGCTTCTGAAATCCAACTCAACACAATAGTGGAGTCTGTCCAGTAGAAAACCTTAGAAAACTTGCCCTTAAAAATATTTAAGATTTTTTCTGTTAGATGAACCATCAATACAGCTGCACATAATTCCAAACGAGGGATTGAAACCTTCTTTACAGGAGCAACTCTAGATTTTGAACATAAGAGGTTTACTGAAATTTCTCCGTTTTCCTTACTGGATCGAATATATAAACATGTACCATATGCGTATTCAGAGCTATCAGCGAAAGCATGAAGTTGAATGTTTTCAGGCCCATAAAAAGCTCTACGATCAAATTGAAACTTTCCGACATGTTCTAATTCTTCTCTAAACCTTAACCAACGACTGTGGTATTCCATTGGCAAACTTTCATCCCAATCAAAGCCATGTTGCCAAAGTTGTTGCATAAACACCTTTGCTAAAACTATAATTGGATTTATTAGTCCCAAGGGATCAAAAAGCTTAGCAATTTCAGATAGCACTATTCTTTTTGTAATGGAGTTATTGTTATGGTTCTCAGGGCAGTCATAAAGCATCTTATCAGATGTTGGATCCCAATAAGTTCCTAAAGTTTTTATTGCGTGTGAATCAGCAATTCTAAAAAATGATTCCCTATCAACTTCATCTACAGCTTCCAAAATTCTATTGTCATTAGAACACCACTTTCGCAAAATAAATCCTCCTCTTGCCAGCAGTTCTATCAACTCTGACTTTAACTTTAAAGCTTCTTCAAGTGTTGCCGCACCAGTTAACAAATCGTCAACATAAAAATCCATTTTAACAGCCCTAGCAGCATTGGGAAAATTTTTACCTTCATCTAGGGACAGTTGTTGTAATGTTTTTGTTGCAAGGTAAGAAGCGGAGGCGGTTCCATATGTTACCGTATTAAGTTGAAATGTTTTCACCTTATCAGATTCATTTTCTCTCCAGAGAATAAGGTGAAAACAACGGTCATCTGGGTGCAGTACAATCTGGCGGTACATCTTTGATATATCAGCAGTAAAGACGAAAGCAAAAAATCGAAATCTAACTGCAATGGAGAAGAGATCTTCTTGAATAACTGGACCAGTGAGAAGAGTATCATTGAGAGACACTGCTGTTGTAGTTTTTGCAGAGCCATCAAAAACAACTCTCATTTTGGTGGTTGAGCTAGATGGTTTCACTACACAGTGATGAGGAAGAAAGAAATGAGGTTTAGAGAGATCTACATTTGGTGCAATTTCCATATGGTTCAAAGTAAGGAATTCATTTACAACAGCAGTATACTCTTGACGAAAGCTACTATTTTGCAAAGATTTAAACCGATTTAAAGCTTGGGAGTAAGATTCACCCAACTTCAAGGAATCTGATTTAAAAGGCAATCGAACCTGGTATCTTCCATTATCAAATCTACAAACATTAGCCTTAAAGTGCTCCTCACACTCTAACTCCGATTCTTTGAATTTGAACTCTGTATTAATCAGGTCACTTCCATTTTCAATTTCCCAAAATCTCTTGAGTTCCTCATATAATGTTATATCTTTTTGATCTGGGGTTGAAAGGTAGGAACCTTGTTTGTATAGTATTTTTTCCTGATTATGCTGATATGGTCCCGAAACTACCCATCCTAGTACAGTTTTTTGAAGAATTGGTAAATTAGGTCCCAATCTTATCTGACCAATGGACATCAAATCAAAAAAGATATCAGCGCCTAGTACTAAATCAATTTTTTGTGAGACATGGAACGTTGGGTCAGATAAAATTATATTTTTTGGTATGTTCCAATTGGATATATTTATATTATGCTCAGGAATATTATTAGTTAATCTTCTTAAAACAATGACTTCAACTGTGGTTTTGAATTCCGATGATCGTGAAGTTAAAGTTATATAAACTTTAAACTGGGAAGAACAGAGGCTCTGCGATATTCCACTAATTAACTGACTAGCTTTAACCATTTTTAGTCCGAGAAGGCGAGCAAAGTTTTCGGTTATCAGATTTAATTGGGAACCTGAGTCTAATAAGACGCGACATGGAACTAGTCTATTTATGCCGTCATACACATTGATTAAAGCAGTAGCGAGCAGTGTACTTGGATTGGTACTTTGGCCATCAGAAAAAGATGATGACGTGAGAATGTGTTTAGAATCGGCACCGGAGGAGGAGGGATCAAAAACAGCTGAGTTTGTGTTGAATTGATATGTTGATTCATCGATGATAGCTGGGTTTGATGACGGAGCACTGTCGCAGTGCAATAAAGTGTGATGCAATTGCCCACAGATATGACAACCATTGGCACAACAATGGGATGATGCATGCTGGTCTGTTTTTAGACAATTTTCACACAAGTGTAGTTCTTTAGTTTGCTGATAACGATCAGGCACAGGTAAATTTAAGAATTTAAAGCATTTATAAATAAAATGACCAGATTTGTGACAGAATGAACATCTGATTTTCGATTCTGTTGTTGTAATAAATGATTTTTGTACAGGGCGTTGATTATTTAGATTACCCTTATTGTGAGTATTATTCTTAATTGAACTAGTGTTAGATAAGGAATGATTTAAGATGTTACCTTCTATTATTTGGCACCTTTTTTTTATGAAAGCATTGAATTCTACTAGAGTTGGTAAGCGGTCCACAGGGGATTCTTCATTCCAACGATTGGCAGTAAAGTTGTCCAATTTTGATGTCAATAAGTATACTATTAAGTCATCCCATTGTTCGACGGGACGTTTCAAATTCCTCAAGCAGGTCAGATGATTATTGTTCTTGTCAATTAAACTTCGCAACTCTTCAGCTGATGGTTTCGAAACTCGTGGCAAATTGAAGATGCGGTGGAGATGCTCTTGAGCAATGACGCGCTTGTTTTCATAGCGTTCCTTTAGCCTCTGCAGAGCCTCTTCATAATTTTCTTCCACAATTTTTAGTCCGTCAATTGGAGATCTTGCTGCTTCACCTAACTTGCTGACCAGATGATGAAATTTAGAGAGATTATTGAGGTGTGGATTGTTGTGTACAAGGGAGCTAAAGGTCTCAAACCATGACATCCATGTGGTAATGTCGCCTGTAAAAATAGGAAGTTCAATCTTTGGAAGTTTAACTGGATCAAACCTGTTTTGAGTCATATTAAATGATGTTGATGAGTCCAACGATAGACCTTCCAATTTATTTAACATAACCTGAAGTGATGACGATGTGGAGTAGTATGATTCCTCATTATCCGATCGAGTTGTAGTTTTAATTTCGATGGGATCTCCTTCTTCAATTTTTAATTGAACTTTCTGAAAGTTCGCGAACGATTCCATGAGTGCCTCGTGTCGAAGTTTGATTTCTGGAACTGAAGTTAAATCGGGTTTTTGCTCAACTCTCAACACAAAATCACTGCAGCGTTTTATTTGATCGATGAGAACAGATCGTCGTGTTCGAAGTTGTTCCAATTGCTTCTGCTTCTTTTCGTTCACTGAACCTTTCTGTCCATCGTCCTCTTCGTTTTCTTTACCCATGTGGTTGTTGTAAGGTTATAAAATGATTTGTATTTGTATTGTTTGACGTGTTTCTTGATGAAATCACGTCGGGGTCACCAATGTTTAACGTGAAACTAATATTTTTTAGTTTCTTATTAATTTAAATTTATGACAAATTTTAATTTTCTTATAATGATTTCCTTTATTCAATTAAAAAATTACAACTGTGGCAAGTTCTGTGTCCAAGAGAAAAAAAGCACATTTAAGATGTTGCAATGCAATTTATAGGTTAGTTAAGTTAAGTTGAGTGAAGTGAAGTTGTATATATTTCATTAAAATATGTTTAGAAAAAGTATTATGCAAAATGTACTAAACAATGTCTATTCCTCTTCTGATTTTGTTGTTTCTTATTCTTTGAGCTGTCCTTACATTAAATACTAGTTTTTCCATTTTTACTTGATATTTTATGAGTTTGTCGAGTGAATTTGATGTGAGTCCTATTGATTGTAGTCTGTATGTCATGAGAAGAAGAATTGTGACCTTTTGGGTCCAAAAACTGCCTTACATTCCAAAAATTCCGTGGAACTGTTCGCTATACGTAGGTGGAAAGTTCGTTCAACATTTGTTTCTTGTCTTCTGGTGTTTTGGAAATCAAAACAATGTCATCTGCAAATCTCAGTCTTTCTCCCCATGTGCTTATTGCAAATCCTTTGGTCCAGTTAAGGATGCGAAAAATATCTTTGATTACTGTTGAAAAGGAAGGCGGAGAAATGGAGTCTCCTTTTCGAGTGTATGATGAGTTCTAGTTCAATTTTGTAAGTTTTAATAAAATCATAAATTTCATAAATTGTCGATATTAAGCTGAATGGTCTGTAGCCGTTTATATCTTCCTTTTCTCATTTTCGTTTTCTAAACTATTAATAACTCCTTCGTTGAAAACTATCAAATCGTCAATGATGTTGTTTTAGAAGTAATTTATTATGACGGCTAAGTATTCCTAAAATTTTTAATTTTAAATGAAATTTTTTAAATTAGCAATGAAACTCTTCTCCTGAGAATAACAAACAAAGCAAAAAGAAAGAATTAGCAAAATCGGTCCTGCCGTTCACGCGTCATGCCTTGACTAAGGGAAATATGCATCCAAAATAAATCGAAATTAAGTAGTTTATTATTTTAAAACTAAAAAAATTATTTATTAATATTTAAAGAAACACACAGATAAACTAAAGCGACTAACTAAAAACTACCTAATTACTTCTGGTAAATTAAATGATCAAAGACGAACTTAGTAAATCATTATATATTAAAGAAACATTTTTTACACGACGAATAAAATATTTTCAGGATTTCTCTGTAATTTGAATTCTTCCGACAACGGCAGCGTGTGCTCATGTTTAACATGTTCGACAACTTGTTTCATAAGGGTTGGCAATGAGTTGTTTCCCCTTATACCAATTTTATCCAAATATTATTAAAATATTTGGTAATTTATGAGTGAAAGCGATCAGATTCCCCGGAAAGTAATTTTTCCCATTTGAATGCGTTGTTTTCCGAGGTAAAAAGTAACACATATCATTCCTTAAGTCTCAAACTATCTCCTTAACAAATTCCATTTAAATCTGTTCAGTAGTTTAGGCCTAAAAGTGATCTGCCCACCTGAATTTTTCCATGGGAATGCGTCATTTGCGTAAAAAGTAGTTTATGTCCTTTCTCGGGTATGAAAATATCTAAAATAAATAAATTGGGTGGCCCAACAGTCCGTTGTGAACCAGTGCCTAGTGACTTACAACTCGCTGTCAGGAATGAAAGGGACCTAAAATTTTAGGCCGACTCCGAACGGCTTATTTGAGAAAGCACTTTTGATGATAAGAATGACTCTTGAAGAATTTGTCTATTCCTCGCAAGAGGTGAAAAAAGTTAGGTGGAACAGGTAGGGATTGAACCCAAAACACCTTGCATGACAGTACAACGCACTTTTTTTTTTTAAATTCATTTTTATTAATTCATTCTTAAACCTATCTTAAAGCTAGACAAAAATTCATAAAACTAGCCTAATTATCCATAACATACAAATAACTTAATGGTCCCATACGGACACTCTAAGTTAAACTATAACACTTAAAACTAATGCCTAAGATCTATTTTACTTCATTTAAATTGTATTTATTTTTGTATTTATTAGAAAATTTGAAAAAAACTAATATCAATATCCTTTTTTATTTTTACTCACAAAACTACTTAAAATTAGGTCCTTAAATAAAAAATAAAACTAACTTAAACTACCTATTCTACCTATAAACTACTTAAAACTAGAACAACCACAGCAGCAAATCTAACTACCTAACATTTTTGTTTTTCATATTTTGTTGTCTTTTTTTTAATTTTTTTTGTTAATGTTTTTTTTTCAATGTTTTTTTTTGCATTTTTTTTCGTGCCATCATGCCTGTTCTACTTAAAAACCCTAATACTATTAAACAAGTATGTAAGCCGGCCAAGGCTTAAAACCCCATCCCGACTACCCACTATCAATTGCCGATTGAAGCCACCAAAACTGGTTCTCCTGCTTCACCCTATCAGTTCGGTCCCGTGCGGACACAGTCCTACTGAACCGAAGGAGCTCTGCTCCGCCTTGTGCCATAACGTACAGGAGTCGCGTATCCACGGTTATTCGTCTGACGTGGTAGATTAACGGAACTGCCAATTTATCCTGTATCAGACCGCATCTATCTTAAAAGAGGAATGCCTCTGGGGGAATGAATCCGCTCAAGCGTGCACTTTTAAAATACTCGTCGTTCGGATAGAACGCCCCGAAAATTAAATTGTTGGTCGAAGACATAGCTCTTGCAATGTGACCTCGAACGAGTTTTATCACAAAATTGTCAATTCTGTTGATTCGAGCCCCGTTGTATAGGACCTCGTTGGAATAGTAATGCACATAAGAAGATTCGTCTGTTCGATATAAGCCAGTACAGCGTCGTAAACACTGCCGCTCGATCACCCGAAACTTCTCCATCTGGGAAGGGGCAACGTTGAACCACACAGGACAACCATAAACGATCATTGGCCGTATGAGTGCCATGTAGAAAATTACCTTCACTCTGGGGTCAAGCCGACTGCTAAAAAACAGCCGTTTCGTCAGAGCGAAGGCTCCTCTAGCCCTGGTATTTATATGTCTGTCGAAATATAAATACTGATCTAACCAGATACCGAGGTACTTCACTACACTTTTGTTCGCCAATGGCTGCCCGTGAAGATCAACGATGACCATCTTGCGCCAATTCTTGCACGTATCCTTCGTGGCCCTAGCCAGCGGAGTCCGGAACAGAATTGTCTCCGGCTTCTGGACATTTATTTTCAGTTTCCAGTCGTCGCAATATCGCTGAATCTTGTCGAAATCACGCTGCAAGAGGACCTTTCAACCTTTCGGGCTGTTCTGTTCTGCATTGTTGTTTTGATTTATTCCATTGGATATAAGAAACGAGTTTAGACGCAGCATGAATTGTGTCATAACCAGCCTTGAACCCAAACTGTTTATCCGGAATTATTTTGTTGTCCGCAGCCCACTTAGTCAGAGCAATATTAATGATCTTTTCGAAAACTTTGCTGATGCTCGGAAGAAGACTTATCGACCGAAGATTTGACAGGTTGGAGTTGTCCTTTCCCTTTTTCGGGAGAGGATGAACAACAGCGGTCTTCCAATGCCTTGGTTAATATGCATTATTCAGTACATTGTTGAAGAGTGTGGTGTAAATGTCAGTTGCTTCCATCGGTAAATGTTTTAGTACAACGTTTGATATACCATCGACACCTGCTGACTTTTTGTTTTTTATTGAATTGAAGATGAACAGTAAAACGAATTAACCATCACGCTACTGGTACTTCGTTTGATTTGAGTATTTTGCATAATAATCTGTCTGCTAGTAATTCTGCTTGAAAAACACTGGGAAAATAAAAGTCTAAAAGATTTAAAGACATTTAGGGATTCAGAAAAGATTCCCAACCCAACTCCACAATAAATCTTTGATTTTGATCTATGCCTTCTTCCCAATCCTTGGCAAGAAAGGTGACTTAAAATTCTTTTCTGACGTTTAAGGCAGGAGTGCGGTGTCCGTGGCGGTGTCCGTGGCAAAAATATCCGCTGAAATCTGTTCGTTAGTGTTTCCATGCCCATAGGTTACTTAAAACCAAAAGTTTTATTCTTTAAGTCCAAGCGCGCTACACGATACTAAAAACTTATAGGAGATGTAGAACAATTTTTAAGGCATTTATTGGGCAGGATCAAAGGGCTCCTGTAGTACCGATACATAGCTTTTCTTTGAAAATTCCTTAGTTTCTGTTATGTCTGTTCAAGAAATCATCTTCGATTGTAGTCCCCAATTTTTAGCAAAAGTTCTGGGATCTTAAGCCAAGTGAGTTCCCAAATTCAGCGAACACACATCTTAGCAACCAGTCAGTTTAGCTGTGTTTGAATTCAGAACAAAGTCAGAAAGTTAAAGTCGACGAGTAGTTGGACTACGGAAGACTTAGTTTTTGTGAGTGAGGTGAAATCAATTAAATCACACTCCTTCACAGATCTTGAATTTCGTCAACGTGCTGGTCTATGTTGTTTGCTAACGAGACCACCTTGCTACAACTAGTCCTCTTGGTAAAAGGATTTTAAATGAGCGAAAAACAAAGAATATTACTCGAACAGAATACCAATTTTTATAGGAAGGCTAAATTGACCCATGTTTTGAATAAAGAAGCCAAATAACAAAACACTATTGCAAAGATTTATTGGTAGAAACTGATAGGAATACTTTTAAGACTTTCAGTAGAAATATGAATTGTTGCTGATTCTGCATTTACCAAATTCTGTTTTATTGTGCATCAAATTATTTGTTTGCATGTAACCAATATTTTTTGTTTAATTAATTTTAACAAGATTGCCAAGCGTTTTCCTTATCGAAGCTGTTAATGCGGAACGACTTTGTTAACATCTTTTTTCAACTTAAAAAATTACTTTTTCAAAAGCAGCAATGAAAAATGTATGGTCAGCAACAATATTTTTGCTTCTTTTGTACTTATTATGTTCTAACCACCACTGGTTAAAACATGGAAAATCATTCTTGTCAATTGGCTTTAAGCTAGCGTGCCCTTTTGAGTTATAGTGAAAACGAGACATTGTGTGGTCGAGGGTAAAAATTTGTTTGATGTTATTTTTAAGTTTGATTCTGCTAAAGATAAACTTTGATTCAACAAGAATATACATTTGTAGCCTCCTTAAATCTAGTCCAAAACTAAATATTTTGTATTCGTAGATAAAAAATAAAATTATAACAAATACGTTCTTTATAAATGAGTCATAGATTAACTTCTAAGCTTCTGCTATAATTTGCACTTTTATAATTGGCTTATCAAAACGTTCTTAAGTTTCTTTTCTTTTTAAAAACTATAGAACCACCTTAAATACCCATGACTAAAAGATGTTTCTGTTTTGTTTTGTTCCTTTTTCCATTCTTTTTAATTAATTAACTTAATTTAGATTCCGCTAATGTCATTTTATTATATGAATTTACATTTTAATTAAAATATTATAAACTATGGCTGTGGATATTCTCAGTATTTATTGTTTGGTAAAGCTTTGAATAACATGTATTTGTAAATTTTTAACCATAACATATTTTCTTGTTTCCATAAGAAGACCTCAACAATTCGTTTCCATTTTAAAAATTTGAAAGAAAAAAAAACTAAAATTCAATTAACTTGAAATTATCTCTAATTAGTTTTATATTTTGTAGATCTATACCACGGTTGGGTATTAAGAAACTCATTATCTTAAAAACTAAAAGTTTCTTCAGAAAAACTTGTTTTTCGTGAATTTTGTTTTATAAATTATGCAAATTTTCATTAAAAAAATTCGATGTGGTTATAAATCTGTTACTTTATTTTTAATTTTTTTAAAAAACATCTGCAAAATAAATTTGTTTTTAAAAATAATGTTGAATATCATTTGTTTGTTATTTTTGTATATTAATTAAATGATTCATAATAAGTAGAACCTAATTTTAATTCATCAGTTATTTTCAAAAGTCAAGCCTAATAAAACACACACAGCTTGAAATTTTTAATGAAAATTGTATTTCTTTTCTTTGGGCTTAAAATAATATCATTCAAATAGTCGCCACGGTAAGATTCTCAACATTCGATAAGTAATTTTGTTCGTGGATTATTCGAGTGAACACTGTCTTCTACGTTGGCCCCAATAACCAAAATGTGTTAAATGACATTTTGTCAAATTACCTGAAATTACGTGGAAACTTCTCGAGCAATAAAGCTTCTTCATCTATATCAACATTTAAATGAACAGTCTTTGAAAGAAAACTATCTTGCAGCAAATCGAACTTACAAAGCTTTAGATGCAAAAAACTTAACTTCTTCCAAAAAAACAAGCTGAAAGTCTAGCGTACTGCAAAAACTCCTCGGAATTTAGGAAAGGAATACAAAATATAATAGGAAGACCTTTTGTAACAAAATCACTACCGCCTGCAGAAACACTTTGACATCATTTTGAAGGACAATTAAACCCAAAACTTTCTGCTCCTCCAATACAATACGCTAGACCAAATGTCGAAAATCAAATTCTAGATAGAGAGATAGAGTTTTCTGAAGTCGAAGCAGTTGTAGCCAAAATTAAAGACAACAAAGCTTCCGGGATTGACCGGATCCCAAATGAATTCTGGAAATACGCAACATTGGAGTTTCTTACACTTCTCACGAAAGTGTACAACGATATTTTCACTACAGGCAAAACACAGGATGCTTTTAGAAAATCAATACTTTTTCCCATATTCAAAAAAGGAGATAAGACGGACCCATCCAATTATCGAGGTATTGCTTTTCTCAACTCATCGCTCAAAATCTTCATAGAAATTTTAAGAAGCCGACTCATAGCTTGGATTGAAAGTAACCATATTCTGAGTGAATTCCAAATTGGATCTAGAAAGGGATACCGCAGAGTGGATCTCATATTTAGCCTGACCAATATTGCAGAGGTATATATCCGTAGACAAAAAAACCATACGCATGTTTCATCGACTTTCGTGCCGCATTCGATTCCATCGACAGAAAGCTCTGATGTTCAAATTGTTTAGAGATGGGATGTCTCTAAAATTTTAAAAAATTATTGAAGACATCTATAAAGAAACAACGTATGCTGTATGTGATGGGCAAAATCTATGTGATTGGTTTCTTGCCTTAGTAGGATTGAAACAAGGTTGCAATCTTAGCCCTTCAGATTTCTGCCTTTATATCGAAGATCTAATAAAAGACATGCCGTGTGGCATAAAAATTGATGGGTTCCGGATTAAAGTTCTGATGTACGCAGACAATCTTGTCATGTTAGCCGAATCTCCTGATTCTCTTCAGTTAATGATCAACAAATTACGGAATTATTGTTCGAAGTGGAATCTAACACTAAACCTTGACAAATCAAAAACAATGGTGTTTCGGTTCAGGGCGATTGGCTGAAACTGTGAGGGAATACCAATACTTGGGTTACACTGTGACGAGCAACTTAAACCTAGAAAACCACCTAGTAAAAAAAATTTCTTCATCCAAAAATACGTCGGGACGGTGTGGAAAAATGTGTATGGTAACAAGGACCTATAGCATTTAGTGCAAAATACAAAGTTTTTCTCACAACGTCCGAATCAATAATGCTGTATGCTGCGGAATCATGGGGCTGGAATCAGTCTGAAACCACTGAAAAACTCATGAGGTTCTTTCTAAAGAGGCAGCTCCGACTACCCGACACAACACCTAACTACATGCTTCTCATTGAAACTGGTCTATCACCCTTACATTTCTCATCATTTAAACTGCACTTAAACTACATTACCAAGTTAATGTATAGCCATGTGAAGAAAGTTGCAAGAAAGATTGCTGTTTCGATTATAAAGTCGCAAAGCTCATGGTTTTAAGAATGGAAAAACTTAGCGGACTCTTGTGAACTCTCTTTCAACCTAATTTTGATAATTTACAAGAATGGAAGCTCCACTCCAAATCTAGAGAGAAAAGTATAGGGGAAGCTACTAGTTCACTACATAGGGCCCTACTTTAGCACAATTTAGTAGAATCCAACTACTTCAAGGACACCCATAACATTGAAATAATATCATTAATTTTCAGGGCTATAGGTGAACTTTTGCCTCTCAATTTCATTCCACATCGCAAAGACCTATTACTAAGCTGCTCCTTATGCAACACCAACGAAATAAGAAAACGTACTGCATTTCACCGCAAGGTGCCCGATTCTAGCAGAAATTCGGCGACAAATATGGCAGAAAAATTATATGGAACAAGCGGAACTCATTGAAATTCTAAATAAAACAGATTGCAAAAAACTATCTCAATATTTAAAAATAGCACTTAACTATAGAAGACAGATAATAAGATAAGACTTTTAATATAAACTTGTACCTATATATAAAGCACCATAAGACAACAAAAATTCGAAATTTTATTAATTAAGGCTATCATCTGGCTGACGGCCCTTCCGGCCACTAAAGATTGAAATTTTAATTTAAATTTAAACTCAAATATTTTTGTAAATATTATTATGAATGAATAAATCTTATCTTATCTAAAAAAAAAAAAAATAAAGCTTTAATTGGTCATATTGTATGGCTTGTTGCTACGTCTTGTCGTAACTTCACATTGTTCAAGTAATGATGTTCCAGAACTGAACAAAAAGAAGGTGTACAACGAAATTTCTGTGAATTCCGGAAAATGGATACATTTGTATTATAAACCTTTGCACTTTTCGCAGCAAAAGCAATATTTTTGATTGAGATACAGACCCTTCGACATCAGTTCAGTATAGCCTTCATTCTCTTCACAATTTCACAAATTGCTTCAATAGTCGGTCAGCAAAATTAAGTTTTTTTTCGTATGAACAGTAGTTTGTTAAACTAAATTCAAAAATCACCACATCATTTTTCTATTAGATCAAGTTTTTTAATTTAAGGTTTGTACAAAAACCAACATGTTTCTTAAAACAATATTTCAACAATCACGAAATCCATATCTTTTAGGACCAGTTGAAGTTATTAAAATAACTCACTTATCTTTCGTAATTTTTCATTAGTTATGAGATGTCTTATGGGTCCTCATTTGACTCTATTAGAACATTTGTATAACCTTGAATGTTTAATTTCTTTATAGTTTTGAATGCTTTGTTAAATTTGAGAGCTGATTACGAATCTGAACGTCGATGTCAGCTTTATGTGCTCGAAAATAAACGTTTTTAATATTATTTTAACATTTTAAAAAATTCCATCAATCAAGAAAATTCTGTTAAAAGATTATTGATCTCAAACTTATAATACAAGAGTTTTAAATTTTGTATTAGAACATAATGAGTTGAATATATGTAGATTCATTGATAAAATTATTTTCTAAATCGAAGGATTTATAAGGTCTTTAAAGAATCATTCTTATGAAAGGTGAAGAGAAGATATAAGAGTCCTAACACTCCTTAGTGTTTTTGAATACATTGTTCAATCCAATCACTTATCAACGTAAGATTTTTTTCTTTTTTTATATTTTCAAAAACTCCTAAAATATCATTTTTTCATACTTATATGTTCTAACAACAATCAAATCATTGTTAAGCTTCCCTAGATTGGCATAAATCTGGCAACATACATTCTTATATTTTATTATTCAGAGACAAACAATATATATATAAAAACATCGCACCATTAAAATGTATTAAATATTTATTGCCAGTTTTATGCTTCAATCGATTTCAGTATCAAGACAAAATTACATAATACCTCCTCGTATTACCCCAAAGCCTAGAGTCAGCCTGTGCGTCTATATGGAAGAGGTGTCTCAGATGTTCAATGTCAAATGAATTTACGTTTTACGCACCATCATGTATACAACATTTTACTCGTATCCTACACAACAGTAACCTAGGATCCTTGTTATACGTCGAGAGGGTTTTGTATTCACAACATTCTGTACAAAGTACTGAAATAATGTTGGTGATGGAAAGTGGATTATTTCCGATGATAGAAAAATAAATCGGATCGAATTATCAGAACATTCATTTGAAAAAAAGAAGCAATCAATAATTTGCGATTCTGAAGATTGAGCATTTATATTATTTGCACGCATGGGTAATGTTTAATCGATAAGGACATCAGATGGAGAAGGAGATAAGTTTTATGGGAAGGGATTTTTATGAATTTATTGTTAACAATTTTGGCCGCCAGGTATGATTTGGTTGCGTTCTGACCATTCAAATGAAACGGATACGTAAAAGGAAAGTTCCACACAAATAAAATAAATGTCACCTTTGTTTTGACATTTTCGTGTGAAGTGAAAAGAATGATAATGTGAACATTCAATTAAATCTTTCATTCCTTGTAAAATGTTATTTTTGTCTTTCAAATAAATCATTAGCATCAATTAGATAGCACTGATATTTGCCACATAAAATAAAAAAAAGTGAGAATAAAAGTATTGATTCAAACGTAACCATTTTTCAAGTATTTCACACCAATCAACAATGTTTTGTATAAGGCACACAAATTAAACCTTTCATATGGTTTTGATGACCATAGTTAGACATCAACTTATTAACTTATGAATAAATCTATCTCTTAAAGTATTTAATATATAATATTTAAAAAATAACGTATATTACTTTTTTTTAAGTTATGTTAATCCATGATATATTTTTTTTTATAATTAAATTCTTAATGAATTTCCAAATCTTTTATAGCTATCTCCAATATGCCATTTAAAAATATTCCGTATCTTATATACTTTTTAAATAATCGTTATTAGTTGTTAGACTACACCTTCCCTAAATGAACTTTAAAAGAACGCTGAAGCATTTATGCTAAATCAGTTCTTAACAGAATTCAATTGGTTGTTCTTATTACGAGCTCGTAGGTTTTTCATCATCAAGTTTTTGGAACACATTAAGAAAATATAAAAATATTGTTGAAAACAGCTATTTCTGAGTTTGAGGACATATAGCTGAAATCGGAGCTATGATTCGGAATCAACACTTGACAAAATATGCAGAAACATAATGAAACTACATTCAAGGTTTTCGAATCTGTAAATAAAGTAAAATGATGGCCCTTAAGTGAATTCCTAACTAATGCGAAGTTCGAAATTATGTTTTTTTTTAATTGGTACCTGGGCTTTAAATAACACATCCAGCCAGCTTACTCGATTATTGCCTTGGCTCCTGCCTCTAGTTTCGAATGCCAGCTTCAACTTGATCACTACATCGACGATGCAGGTTTTGCTTCTGGTTCTCTCAGGTAAGCGATTAATACCCTACGAGCTGCAGCTTCGATTTCGAGTCACTTTACATGTCCTAGCCATTTTATTCGTTGAACACGTATTTACTTGACCAGTGGCAAGTCTCTCTACACTGTACATCTGTATAGTTCGCGATTTTAGCGCCTCCGCCAGATAATATTTTGGTTTTTGAAACAAACAGGTCCTTTTATCGTACGTAGACCTTCCTATCGAAGAAACCAAGGGATCCTTCATCCACCTGGGAACAAGTCCATGCATCTTCATCTGCACCATATACACAGTAAGACTGGGATAATTTATTTTTTGTACTTCGATATAGGGCTTGATTCCTTAATGGCCACGTTCTGACCTAATACGATGGGAATCGATTCTATCCGATGACAGTAAATACTTCGTTTTGTTAATCACAAGACCTTTTTTATTCGCTTCAGACTCGGTACCGGAAAAGGCAACCGTAATTGCTCGTTTGGTTCTTCTCATAATATTAAAGTCCAAGAAATTGTGTGGAGTTTAAAAAAATGGTGCCATTGGTGTTGATGTTAATGTTTTACACCAATCTCTCAAAAATAATATTCAGCTACATCACAGCGCAATGCCTTGTCGAAGTTGGTTTCGAAGTTTCGGTTGAGTCTCTACGAAACAACGAGAATTCTCCAACGTCATCCTGATTAGTCGTATCAGTTTGGTGGGGATACTAAACTCGACATTTCACGGTTTAGTTTGTTCTTGTTGACACTGTCATAAGCTGCTTGAAATCGATGAAAAGATGATGCGATAGCAGATTTTCCAGGCCTTAAGCCCCACTTATAGTGGCCAATCAGTTTCTCTGAGAATGGCTTCAGGCGTTCAAGTGGCTAATGCCTTTTTTTAACTTCCCATAGGAAGTTATTGTAATGGGTCCGATTTGTCAAATTGAAAATTTTGACATTTCTCGACGTTTCAAGGTCAATAGAGTCGAAATAAAAGATTTTTAGAAAGATGTCTGTGCGTGCGTGTGTACGTACGTTCGTACGTCCGTACGTCCATACGTTCGCGACGCTTTTTTCGTTGTCCATAGCTCAAGAACCAGAAGAGATATCGACTCCAAATAAATTTTGTTATACAGATAATAAGGCAGAAAGATGCAAAACGGGCTCTCAAGAAAATTGCGTGGGTGGTTTTTTTTACCATAGCAGTTTAAAAAAAAGGTGAAAATTTTGGTTAACCCTAAATATCTTACGAACCAAAACCGTTAGAGACTTGAATTAAATTTTATATAATAAACTGTAACGTGATCTCAAAGAAGTATATTTTTTGAAAAAAATATATCTAACGGTTTTTTTTATAAATCAAAAAAACAGAAAAAAAAATTTGTCACCTCCAAAATATAACGACTAAAATATAATTTCATCTCCAAAACAATTTTCAGCAACGGAAAGTAATGTTTTTGAAATCTGATAAAATTTTGAGAAAATTCGAATTGACAGTTTTTTTTATATAAAATAAAAATCTAAAAAAAACATTACTCAAAGTTGGTAAAAATTGAATATCGATTCAAATATCTTTTCAAAAACTTGAAATTTAGGCTTAAAACTTATTTTATCTTATAACAAATATTGTTTTCAACATTCGATTCGCAGTTTTTTTACAAAAAATAAAAACCTAAAAAAAAAATAATAAAAGTTGGTAAAAATTCATTTTCGACTCAAATATCTTTTCAAAACTTTGAGATATTGGCTTATATTCACTTTTATCTTTCAAAAACTATTGTTTTCAACGTGCAGTAAGATTTTGAAAAAAATCGAATTGATAGTTTTTTTACAAAAAATTAAAAACCGAAAAAAAATAACAAAAGTTGGTAAAAATTGAATATCGACTCAAATATCTTTTCAAAACTTTGAGATATTAGCTTTAATTTACTTTCATCTTTCAAAAATATTGTTGTCAACATTCAGTAAAATTTTGAATAAAATCGAATTGACAATTTTTTTACAAAAAATTAAAAACCGAAAAAAAAATAACAAAAGTTGGTAAAAATTGATTTTCGACTCAAATATCTGTTCAAAACTTTGAAATATTGGCTTCAAACTAATTTTATCTTATAAGAAATATTGTTTTCAACATTCGGTAAAATTTTGAGAAAAATCGAATTGACAGTTTTTTTACAAAAAATAAAAGACCTAAAAAAATGCATAAAAGTTGGTAAAAATTGATTTTCGACTCAAATATTTTTTCAAAACTTTGAGATATTTTCTTTAATTTACTTTTATCTTTCAAAAAATATTGTTGTTAACATTCAGTAACAAACGAATTGATAGTTTTTGTACAAAAAATTAAAAACCTAAAAAAATTTAACAAAAGTTGGTAAAAATTGATTTTCGACTCAAATATCTTTTCAAAAATTTTAGATATTGACTTCAAACTTATTTATTTTACAAAAAATATTGTTTTCAATATTCAATAATTCTTATATAAAAATCCAACAGTCCGTTTTTTCATAAAAAATAAAAACTACAAAAAATAGTACGCAAATTTGGTAAAATTGATACTAGTACATATAGACAAACTTTTAAGCAAGACAAATCGACAGACTTCATGGGAAGTTATCAGTGTGGGTCGCATCCCAGCCTCTTTTTTTCTTATGGATCGGACAGATAGTGCTTAAATTCTACTCGTGGGTATGCTTTCTTCCAACCAGATTTTGGTTATGAGTTGGTACATGCTCTTTACCTGATCAGCTCTTGCGTAATTGAAAAGGTCCGACTAGGTGCGCCTGTGAACCGTCACCACCACCTTCTTCCTACTAAAGCATCCTTGGATCTCCAAGTAAGATACTTAAATTGATTAAACTGTTTAAAGAAGATAAAGATTTCTTGGTTGTGAAAATATTGGACATTAATCTTTCAAGAATTACGTTACGTTTAAGCCTGGCGAACAATGGGGCATATTCATAGTCATTTATTAAAACCGCGTCTATTTGAACTGGAGTCTAAATTTAACACCTACATTAGACACAGCTTCTATTCATAAAAGAATTTGGCACCTCTGTTAAGTTAGAACCAGGTTTAAGGCATATTATTTTACAATTCTAGTACAGTTTCATTTAAACCTATACAATATTGTCTGTAGTGGGGAACATTATAAAATGCGTTGGATAGAGATCTAAATTCTTTGAAATCCTTTAAAGGATTGTTTTAAAATAGCTTAAACATATGTTCCGTCGTGTTTAATTTTAGACTCCAGGCTATCGTTTTAAAACGAGTTTAAATTGTCTATGAATAAAACAACAAAGAACTATGAATATGGCCCAATGTTTGCTTATTTAGGAAAGTACAAGTTAAAAAACATGATTTAAAAGAAAAATTATGTGCTAAGATTCTAATTTACCACATTTCTTTGAAAAACTATTTGTGTACCACAATACTAAAAAATGTATTATGATAACCGAATTTATTATTATTTGACTTCAAATTTAAGGGCTAATTAAAAAACAAAGAAAAACACATTTAATGACTTCCCTAAACAATTTTTAGTAGAATCACTTAAAATACAAAAAAAAAATCTAGTCAAAAAACTTAAGTGAACACATTTGTTCAGTATTTTATGATTGTTTTAAAGTTTTGTATCTATGTTGAAGTGGTCCCATTTGTTTGAATCTTAAAGCATTCTGAATTAAATAAAATAATTAAAAACGTCATTGTTTTTATTTTATTTTTAAACAAATATTAGCTTTCCTTTACAAAACTCAATATCTTGAAAACTCGTCATCATTTATTTCACGAAAATCAAATGTAGAACATATATTAAAAAGCTTTAACTAACCCATTAACAAATAAAATGAAAGATTTACAAAAAAACGGAGCAGATAAATTATGTACATAAAATATTGACATTGAATCTTTTTAGAAACCTCATACTAAGGTCGAGTGTTTCCATTTTTAAAAGCAACGAGGTTTGCCATTCAAAATATAAACTCTTTTATTAAGCGTAAAGTACACATTTTATTCAAAAACAGTTTAAGATTTATGTCCATGTGACGACCTTTTTTAAAGTTACGAAAATGTGTCTCCTTTGATTTTCTTAGCAGCTTATTAAGATTTCTATAAAGTTTTTATGAAATATTTATTTCATTATTATTAAATATTAATTAAATTTTTTTGAAACAAAAGACGAAAAAAGAAAAGAGAATTGCTTCAGCAATTTGGAGATAAAAGTCAAGTAACAAACACACAGGAATGTATAGATAAAAGAACTGCAAGTCTTAGTTTCTACACAATCCTATACTATTAAGAATTTTTTCAATCTTTCTTTAAAATTATTCTTAAATGAGTTGAAATAAAAATGATATCTTATCCTTATTTTCTATCACCGAAAATCTAGTTAACAAAATTCAGTTCGTCAGTTTACAAAAAAAAAAAAACATTATAGTGAGTTAAAAACTAAAACAACTGACTTGAAATTTCTTTGAAATAAATTTAATTTTGTTGCTGTCAGCTGAACTGAAAAGTGCTTCATATTATCATTTATTATATTAATATGATTTCCATTTCAAAACTCACAGTCACTCCCATACACATTTGTTTCTTTGTTTCGCAACTTTAATCCAATTTATTTGCTTATTATGGCATTTCAAAATCAAATGACTCTGTTGTGTACCAAAAAACTGTTTTTGTTTAAAAACAAAATAAACTTGTAAAAATTCACAGAATAAAAGTTGATGATTATCTAACTTCACTATTAAACACGCAAAAACTTTCTTGTCTCTTATCCAAACCAAAAATCTGCCGACAAAGCCAACACTCGTCGAATCTAAATCGCTATATGGACCCACAGTCACCGACGACGACGATGACGACGACGAACAACGATTGCATCATTCTCAAACTCCACGCGCACTAAAAAATAGATCCACATAGATTATACACAAAAATAATGCTCTTTTCGAGGAGCAAATTTAGAATAATCCTATATTCGCCTATATAACGTCCTAGCTACACTCATACATACACAACTTCAACTGCCACTCTAGTCTTCAATTATGGGTTAAGCTTAAATTCTTTCGAATGGTGATGCGATCCTGGGCAAGAAAACAAACAACAAAAAAGTACGTCTATCGCTTTAATTAAATTCCAAAAGTTCTGAAATTCTAGAATTTAAATTTGCTATTTTTATATCAAAAGAAAACAAAACGGAATGCTTAAGGAGCAAATAGGATAATAGGACACAATGACAGAGAGGAGCACTTTAACTTCTTCTTCTTCATCTTCTTGTTGTTCTATACGTTTTTAAGTCTCGCCAAGATTACAATTTGTCAACGACAGCAAATTGTCACCTTTGTCTGAGGTTATGGTCTTGGAGGGGTGTTGGGTGTCTTGTCTAGAGGTGTTTTTGAAGATATTGTCTAGAACACAGAATTAGAAAGGATATCACGTCTCTATGCCCATACCCATATAAATTGTTCAATGGAAACAATTAGTTATGCAAAAAGAAGAAGAAGAAGTCAAAGCCATCTTAAGGATTCCCATGGGAACTTGCTGCGTCATTCATTGAAATAAAATTCAACATTTTTTTTTATTAACTTCTTCTTTTGCGAAATCAAGATTATAAGTGGAATGTAGAGAATCCGATGGCTTGAGGTTGATAAGAGAATCGGAACGTTGGTTTAAGGTAAATCAAAATGAAATATTATCAACATGAAAATTATGTATTAATTTATTAAATAAAAGTAAATCTAAATTGTAGAACGAAAATGTTCAAAACAATTCTTTTAGGAAAACGAAAGTTAACGTGTTTGGTACCAGAAACACAACTCATGAAGTCACATAAGTCACTAATTTAAGGATTGCTCTCAGTCTGCAAAAACCTATAGATTTCCACTCGCATATTTAAGGGTTGCTAAGTACAATAGAAACAAGATACCTCAAAACAAATTTCAAGTCTTCCTATACTCATCTTAACGAAAAAATCAACTTCTCAACACTATAACTATAAAACTTATTAAAAAGCTATTTATATTTTACTTCATATGGGAAGTTATTGTAATCAGTCCGATTTGTCGAATTATCTGTACATACGTGCGTGTGAACGTAAATTCGTACGTCCGGGAAGCATTTTTTCGTCGTTCATATTTAAACATATTGACGTCAAATAAATTCTGGCGTACCTATAAAATTACAGAAAAATTCAGATAAGACTTTCCAAAAAATTGAGGTAGTTTTTTTTTTGTCGTAGCAATTAAAAATAAAAGTAAATATTTTGGCTAACCCAAAATATTTCAGGAACCAGTTACGCTTGTGACTTGAATTATATTTTATTTTATTAAGGGTTATCCATTTTTAGGTTTCAAAACTAAACGTTAATAAAACACATATTAAATATTTCTTTTCTTGATATTTCTTTTTATTAAAAAGTTTTAACATTGACATTATGTGTGAAACACTAAATCATTTCAATACCACCGCGCGAACTGTTGTGAGCATCGATTTTTTAAGTAATTTTCGACCACTTTTTGACACATATTCGGCGGTATCACAGCCATAACTTGATGAATATTGTTTCTTAAGTGGTCAAGAGTTAAAGGTTTTTCTGCACAAACACGATGTTTTACGTAGCCCCACAAAAAAAGAGCAGCGGTGTCAAGTCGCATGATCTTAGTGGTCAGATGAAATCGCCACGACGAGAAATTACGCTGCCAAAAAATGTCTCTTGCAATAAAGCCATATTGTTGAAATCACACATTTTTTCAAGTCGTATTTTTGAATTGCAGGCAAAAAGAGCCGTTTATGAACATAAGGTTTTGAATTGACGATGACCATCGTTCCATCATCGTTTTCGGAGAAGTAATATCCAATCAAACATTCGAAACAAAGAGCTTACCAAGCAATGACTTTTTGTGGATTTAATAGCCTTTCTTCAAATACTTGATGATTATCGAAGCCCAAAATACGAATATAATGTCGCTGAAGAAAATCTTGTTCGAAAAATCAACCATTCGACGTATCTTGTCATTGTAAATAGTCAGCTCGCTTCAGTTGTTGTGTCAGAATGACTTTATATGAATGAAGGTGAAGATCCAAATGCAAAACAAGCCATAATTTGCCGTTAGACAGTCCTTAATCCTGAGCACGATGAGGAACTTTAACATTTGGGTCTTTGGCAATACTTTCACCTCTAGCAGCGATATTTTCAGTGGTACGAGCGAAATGATGATGCACAGGCCCTACAATATTTGTAACCAATCGAGTCTCAATTTTTCAAATAGCTTGTGTAGTTAGACGATCACTCAAGCAATAATATCCTCTAAGAGCACGATATATGGCTGTGACAGAAGCACCATTTTTTAAAGTAAGTTTTAACAATTTGTATGAGTTGTCCGATAAATAAGCGATCCATTTTTCTAAATGTCAGACTTTCAACTGTGTATTTATTACCTTAGTTTGACAGATAAGAAATGTTTTCGGCTCAAGTAATAGGATAACAAGGAAAGATATTGACTTCGAATTATTCATCTCACGCAAAATATTGTTATGGATTCTTAACTTCCCATAGGAAGTTATTGTAATGGGTCCGATTTGTCAAATTGAAAATTTTAACATTTCTCAACATTTCAAGGTCCCTAGAGTCGAAATAAAAGATTTTTAGAATGTCTGTCCGTGCGTGTGTACGTCCGTACGTTCGCGACGTTTTTTTAACGTCCATAGCTCAAGAATCAGAAGAGATATCAACTTTAAATAAATTTTGTTATACAGATAATAAGGCAGAAAGGTGCAGAAATTGCTCTCAAGACAATTGCGTGGGTGTTTTTTTTTACCATAGCAGTTAGAAAAGAGGTGAAAATTTTGGCTTACCCTAAATATCTTACGAACCAAAAATGCCAGAGACTTGAATTAAATTTTATGTAATATATTGTGACATGATATCAAAGAAGAATATTTTCTGAAAAAAATCCATTGAACGGTTTTTTTTTATATATCAAAAAAACTGAAAAAAAAATTTGTCACCTCCAAAATTTTACGACTGAAATATGATTTCATCTCCAAAACAATTTTGTGCAACGAAAAATAATGTTTTTGACATCTGATAAAATTTTGAGAAAAATCTAATTGACAGTTTTTTTATATAAAATAAAAATCTAAAAGAAAACATTACTTAAAGTTGGTAAAAATTGAATATCGATTCAAATATCTTTTCAAAAACTTAAAATTTAGGCTTCAAACTTTTTATCTTTTAAAAAGTATTATTGTCAACATTCAGTAAAATTAAAAAAAAAACGAATCAATTATTTTTGTACATAAAATTAAAACCCACAAAACAAATTAGTAAAATTTGGTAAAAATTGATTTTCGACTCAAATATCTTTGCAAAAATTTGAGATAATAGCTTCTAACTAATTTTTACTTATACAAAATATTGTTTTCAACATTGGGACAAATTTTGAGAAAAATCGAAATGATATTTTTTTTTTACAAAAAATAAAAACCTAAAGAAAAATGTATAAAAGTTGGTAAAAATTGATTTTCGACTCAAAAATCTTTTTAAAAATTAAAAATATTGGCTTCAAACTTATTTTATTTCACAGAAAATATTATTTTCGATATTCAGTAATTTTTATATTTTTATATGCTTGGGGTAGTACCCGTGGCATGATGGTTAGTGCGTTGGACTGTTCTTTTTAGACAGATGCGGTCTGGTACAGGATAGATTGGCAGTTCCGCTAATCTACCACGTCAGACGAAAAATGGTGGATAGGCGACTCCCGTACAATCAGGACGTCATGGCACAAGGCGGAGCAGAGCTCCTTCGGTTCAGTAGGGCTGTGTCCGAACGGGACCGAACTGATAGGGTGAAGCAGGAGAACCAGTTTTGGTGGCTTCAATCGGCACTTGATAGTGGGTATTTGGGTTGGGGTTTTAAGCCTTGGCCGGCTTACATACTTGTTTTATGGTTTTGGGGTTTATTTTTAAGTAGAATAGGCATGGTGGCACAAAAAAAAATAGAAAAAAATACAAACAAAAATAAAAACAAAAAATATACAAAAAAATAAAAAAAAACATTACAAACATGGAATAAAAAAAAATAATAATAATAATAAAAAAAGACAACAAAATATGAAAAACAAAAATGTTAGATAGTTAGATTTACTGCTGTGGTTGTTCTAGTTTTAAGTAGTTTATAGGTAGAATAGGTAGTTTAAGTTAGCTTTAAGTTTTATTTAAGGACCTAATTTTAAGTACAAACGAAAAGGATATTGACATTAGTTTTTAAAATTTTCTATTGAATACAAAAATAAAAAAAATTTAAATGAAGTAAAATAGATCTTAGGGCCAAAAGGCATTAGTAGTTTAACTTAGAGTGTCCGTATGGGACCATTAAGTTAGTTGAAAGTCATGGATAATTAGGCTAGTTATATGAATTTTTGTCTAGCTTTAAGATAGGTTTAAGAATGAATTAATAAAAACGAATTTAAAAAAAAGTGTGTTGAACTGTCATGCAAGGGGTCTTGGGTTCAATCAGTGCCTGTGCCACCTTAATTTAAGAAAAAAAACAGGCTGGGATGCGACCCACACTGATAACTTCCCATCCCGTCTGTCGATTTGTCTTTTTTAAAAGTTTGTCTATATGTATTTTTACCAAATTTGCGCACTATTTTTTGTAGATCTTATTTTTTATGAAAAAAACGGACTGTTGGATTTTTATATAAAGATTACTGAATATTGAAAACAATATTTTTTCTGAAATAAATAAGTTTGAAGCCCATATTTTTAATTTTTGAAAAGCTATTTGAGCCGAAAGTAAATTTTTACCAAGTTTTAGTAGGTATTGTTTTTTTTAGAGTTTTATTTTTTGTAAAAAAAACTGTCAATTCGAATTTTTTAAAAATTTTACCAATAGTTGAAAACAATATTTCTTATAAGATAAAATTAGTTTGAAGAGAATATTTAAAATTTTTGAAGAGATATTTGAGTCGCAAATCAATTTTTACCAACTTTTATACATTTATTTTCAGGTTTTTATTTTTTGTAAGAAAACTGTCAATTCGATTTTTCTCAAAATTTGTCCTAATGTTGAAAACAATATTTCTTATAAGAAAAATTAGTTAGAACCTATTATATTAAAGTTTTCAAAAGATATTTGAGTCGAAAATCATTTTTTACGAACTTTTGTTAATTTTTTTTTTTTCGATTTTTAATTTTTTTTACAAAAACTGTCAAATCAATTTTTTTCAAACTTTAACTGATTGTTGACAACAAGATGTTTTGAAAGATAAAAGTAAATTAAAGCCAATATCTCGAAGTTTTGAAAAGATATTTGAGTCGAAAATCAATTTTTACCAACTTTTAAACATTTTTTTTCAGGTTTTTATTTTTTGTAAAAAAAACGGTCAATTAGATTTTTCTCAAAATTTTATCGTATGTCAAAAACATTATTCTTCGTTGCACAAAATTGTTTTAGAGATGAAATCATATTTCAGTCGTAAAATTTTGGAGGTGACAAATTTTTTTTTCAGTTTTATTGATTTATAAAAAAAACCGTTATATTGATTTTTTTTTTCAAAAAATATACCTGTTTGGTATCACGTTACAATATATTATATAAAATTTAATTCAAGTCTCTAGCGTTTTTGGTTCGTAAGATATTTAAGGTTAACTAAAATTTTCACCTTTTTTTCAAACTGCTATGGTAAAAAAACCAAAAACGCAATTTTCTTGAGAGCCCTTTCTGCATCTTTCTGCCTTATTATCTGTATAACAAAATTTATTTGAAGTCGATATCTCTTCTGGTTTTTGAGCTATGGACGACGAAAAAAACGTCGCGAACGTACGGACGTATACGGACGTACAAACGTACTTACAAACGCACGCACAAACATCTTTCTAAAAATCTTTTATTTCGACTCTAGGGACCTTGAAACGTCGAGAAATGTCAAAATTTTCAATTCGACAAATCGGACCCATTACAATAACTTCCTATGGGAAGTTAAAAATAATTTTCGCGGGTACTGCCTCTTGAGAGGAATTGACAAGTCCTTCAAGGGTAATTCTTGTCATAAAAAAGTGCTTTCTCAAACTAGCAGTTCGGATCGTCCTACACATTTTAGGTCCCTTCCATTCCTGACAACAGTACTGGCATACAGGAATGGTTGAGAGTTGTAAGTCACTAGGACCTGGTTCACAACGGACTGTTGCGCTACCCAATTTAATTTATTTTAATTACACTTGGGAAATACTTGGTGTTTAAAAACCGTATTCAAAAAAAGATAATTTCTTCCATACCGATCATGAATGTACCACTGATCTTTTACAATATCCACATTTTCATTTCCAACGAGTCTGAGAATAAGGAACTTGTAATTCATCTGCATTAAAGTGAGATATTGACATTATAAAACCTAACATATGACATATATTATAAATATAATATAAAGAAGAGGTGCCACCAATGAACCTTGAGGAATGGCCACTTATAGTTCCAACGGGTATGAAACTAAAAAATGTTTAAGTGAGCTGAGAGAATTAGAGAAATCATGTAAGGTAAAAATAACTTTTGGCGGAACGAGGTCATAGTTTAAGAGTAGATAACATCGCTTTTCGGATGAAAAAAAAAGATTTATTTTGATGATTGCCATACACCATATTATATTTATCTTCAAAAGTTTGCTTAAATATACAGCGTAGTTTTTTTTAAATATTTTAGGGGAGTTTCTTGAAACAGTCAGTCTCAATAAACTAATCTTATTCTGCAAGTTGCATATCGAGTTCTGGTATGCAAATCCGAATTGTTAAAAGTTGTATATAAATTAATTCTTTCACATATCAATTGTCGTATTTCTTCTGTTAACCAAGGACAAAAGGAGTTACATATCCATTCTTTTATTGGAACATACTTATTGAATAAATATTTGAATGAGTTTCTAAAAACATATTGCAAGAAATTAAACATATTTTAATCAATCTTAATATCTTACTCTTAATATGAAAAATCCATAAGCATCATTAAAGGATAGAAGATTTCCCACCCTTATACACTTTCATGATAAATATGTTGATATAACATATTTATTGACAAACAAATGTATTATATCCGCGAAATTCAATTTAAAAAATTATAATGAATGTGTTCAAAATCATACTACTTCCCCTTCAAACGCCGATAAATGTCTACAAAAATAAATATCACTCACTGAACTGCAAACAAAATATGATTTATTATAAACAGGAATGATTTGTTTTCCTTTAGTTCAGAAAATAATCATTAATGTGATTTAATCGATTAAATTTGAATTTATGTATATCCTGTCAATATATTAACTGTCAACAAAAAAATTGATTTCATCACATTTATCAAATTCGCAGGCCTAGTTCAGTGTTAGGTTTGAATATTAAATGAAAATGAGATTTTAATGTATTTTATTAACACTTCTACGTCATAAATATGTGTATATAATTTAAAAATAGAAAAACAAATATATTTATTAGACTTTGAGACTTTTGAGTGTTAAAATCCCACCATCTAATAATTAAATTATTCATAAATCATATTTTATTTGACAAATGTCTATGTTAAAATATAGAAAGATCATTAATAGCTGTTTTCTGTTTTTGTTTAAAGAGTCATAAGAACATGGAGAACATTTTTAAGTTCTTATTTCATGTTTGACATATTATGACTTTTATGAAAGAGTGAATTAACCTATAAAAATATTCACTCATATGTTTTATTTTTGAAACAAAAGACATGAACATTATTTTTGTTATTTTTATTTAAAAAATAAAATACTGTTAATCATTCGAAAATTTTAATTTATTTTTGTAATAATAAAATAATGATTTGTATTTGAATCGCACAACAAGAACTATTATTACTAATTAATTTATTTGGACATTTTTTGGTTAATGAAAAACACGTTAATGATTCACTTAAATAAACAGTAAACTAGAAAACAAAATTAAGGGAATTTGCAAACAAATTAAATTGGTAAAAATTTCCAAAAATCAGGTTATTTTAAATGTTTATTCATTAATTAAAAAAATACTAATTTGTATGTAGGTAATTAAAATCAAAATGACCGTATAAAAATGTGATTTGTGTTGAATCTTAGTAAAATATGAATTCCTTTAAATATAAACTTAGAACATAAAGTTAAGTTTTGACCTTCATAATAATCAATCATTTGTTTGTTTAATTTTACCAACATTTAACAACAATAACTTAAACAGGTGAAATAGCGGTTTTTGGTTGACATTTACATTTACTCTCGAGATATTCGAGTCAAAAATCAATGTTTATCAATTTCTAGTAAGGAATTTTTGGAGGTTTTTATTTCTTACAAGAAAACTATTCATTAGATTTATCTAAGAATTTTAGAAGGTAAATGAAATATTGACAACGAAAAATGGTATTTAAAATAAGTTATTACATTATATTTCTTGAAATAGAGCCAAGAAGGAACCTTTACGTGGTTAGTGAAACAATTAAGGCCTCAGTATAGTTTTTATGTTCTGAAAATCAAAAAAAATATTATTTCTAAAATCTTAATCACAGAATTTCAAAAAATGACAAGTCGGCATTTTGTTTTTGTTGTAAATCAAAATCCAAAAGAGATTCGACCACCACTGGTAACTTCTTATTTGTGAAAGTCTATAAATATTTCTAAAACTTTTACAAAATATATAAAATATCAATCTTTAAGTGATTCACATCTCAGTTTTTCCATGCACAGAAATACGTGCCCACACCATGGCCGAACTTTTCCAAAAATTGTCCTGCTTGGAAACTGTTTGCAAAGACTTTATCGCACCTGATCTTCTCTATACGCAGCTACGTTCATCTGGTCGGCGTATTAATAATACCTGGACTCTTCAGTGAAATTATTTTAACGGCAGTCGTCCTCTATTCAATCTTGATGAAGCCAGACAAATGCATTTCCTTCTGCTGTAGAGTGCGTTTTTTTTGTATTGATATTTATTTCAATTAATTCAAGTAATTTATACTAATAAATAGTACAGAATTTATAACATTAAATTTATTAATTAAAAAAAATGGAATTTTTATACAAAGCATTAAATAAATTAAAATTGTCGCAGAAGGAAATAAACATGAGTGTCTTAAAAGTGAATTAGAGTTCAATTTCGAGAAATATTCAAAGCAAATATCTTTGAACTTTCTGTTTTCGATTCTAGAACTCACATGGCTGGAAAGTTAATTCCACAGTCTGACAGCATGAGCAAAAAATTACATGCAAGATGTCAAACATAGATGGGTGGACGAGCGTAGTAAAACGACTTGAGAATTCAATAGATAACTTAGAGTCTTTTTAACAATAAAATTAAAAAGTGAGATACACATCAGTACTTAAAAAAGGCTTCCAGGTTAGAGCTTAAAAGGTATGAAGCCTGAAACGAGACATCATCAAATCTACGCAACTTAAAAACAAATTTAAATAGGTTACTTTAACTTCTGAGCCAAATGAGATTCAAGGTCTGCAAACAATTCGCGCCAAAACGTTACTGTAGACAGAAGGAGGGACTTAACTAACTTCAAGACAGTATGAGTGTGTAGAATCTAACAACAGAAAGTCCACTGAGCGAAGCATAATTCTTTGACACAAGAGTATCGATGTGGATTTTCCCAAGTAAGTCTATCGTTGAATATCAATCCTAAGATATTATAATGGAATAATTTAATATAACGGAACTGAAGTTTTTGGGTTTATGTTTTTATTTGATATTTAAAGAGCTTTTGTTTTTTCAGGATTAAATTTAAGCCTGTTTCATTTATACCATGTTCTCAAGAAAACATCATCAGCATAGATTTGGTATTGACAGAAGAATAGCAATACAGAAGTCATATCATTAATGAAAATCAAAAACAGTAAAGGCACAAGGATTGATCCTTGATGAACACCAGTTACAAGATACTATTTACATACGATTGGCTTAATATGAATAAATAAGGTTTTTAGTTATGTTAGAAAAGTTAAAATAATCAGTCACTTTATCACAGAGAAGATTAGAATTGAGGGAATCAAATGCTTACGAAAAGTCAAGTAAGATCATCACGGTAGTAATTTTTTTGTCTAAATTCTGTCTTATGTTATCGGACACAGCTGAAACGTTACTATGTCCAGACCGGCGGAATTATGACTTCAGAGGAGTCAAGAGTAATTTGTCTTTAATATATTTTTCTATTTGGTTACTTATAAGAGCTTCAAAAGCCTTACATAAAATAGAAAAAATAGATATGGGCCTGTACTCTTTTTTCTTTTCTTGTTTTTGGAGAGGCATCACTTAGTACATCTTCCAAGAAGTGTGATATGTAGAAGTTAATAAAAATTGAGTTGAAGGTTGTGAGTTATATGAGGAAGTAAAATTTTAATAAAGCCAGGGTTAACATTGTCAAGTCCAGTGCATTTCGATGATATAGAAAAGATTGTTATTATTGTTTGTGAAGTAGAGAATTAAGGATACATATCTTCCAAATCAATATCGTCATCACAAACTTGGACATCTTTTCTTAAGCCAATATTCGATTTGAGTAAACAGATTTTCTCAAGTTCGCAAGAAGATTACGTGACTGTTTAACCTTGTAAAGCATTTCTGGGTAACTAAAACGTCTCCAACAGCAATACCTCTTTCCTAAATTGCATTTATTATATCAAGAGAGAACGAGGGACAACTCGGTGATTTCATAAAGTAAGTAAATGTGGATTATATTCTAATACATTTATTCTGAACCACTTCACTGCATTGTCATCAAAGTGGTGAATATGCCATACACACAATGCTCAGTTATAAAATTAAATGAAATTAAATGAGTGATGTTTTTTACACTACAAAGCTTTGCAGCAACATAGCGGTATGTATCAGAATACAACAAATCAAAATCTATGAATTCGCCACTTTTTTGAAATTCAGTGTATTTATGGTCAGTCAACATTTTCTCTTAAACCCTTTGATTTTGTTTCTAGCTGCTTGGAACCTTGGAATGTTCAAAAATGTTAAAATTATCACTTCAATGACTTTCTATGGAAAGTATTGTAAGTAAATTTGAAGAAGTTGACTTTAAAATTTGTGTTTTGTGTTTTCCCTTTAATAAATTTAGTTCTGTTTTTGATTTGTGAGGATAATAATAATAGTTTCAGTGTGTAAGAAAATTTAATTTAAAGGCATCCTCCGTCAACTCAACTCAATAACAAAAACCACATTGCTCTTAATCTCAAAATCATGACCAATCCCAAAGGAACGATATCAAATGTAACAAAATTAATAAAAACAAAAAATAATAAGCAGTGGTTGATTATATAGCAACTGCCATCACCATCAATCCCACAGTCAGTGTTCCGGAATACGTGCTTTTGATATTGTTGATGTTGATGACACAAATGAATATACCTCTACAATGTATACACACATTTCCGGTTGTCAGTTCTACTTCCTTCTTAGCAAATTCATATTTCATATATAAATAAAAAGGACATTTCCTCGTGCCATAAGTGAAAATACCATATGACCACTACTCATCATCATCATTATAATAAGTGTGATGTTATACACCATGTGACGACATTTCTGTTTCTTCTTCTTCTTCTGGCCAAAAACTATATTGAATAGTTTTTCCTGTTTTATCAGTGCATGGATCTTTATAATAATATAAGCAGGTTATTTACGTTGGAAAAGTTGTATGTACCTACATACGTATAAGGACAGAGTCAGTCACAAGGCTCATTTAGATTTTGTAGGAAGTTGACAGATGAGCATCCAAAAACTGGAGATATCTGATGGAAAGTTTTCAGAAGACGTGTCTGTCTAAGGGAAACATAAATGAATATGTACTTAATGCAAGAGATATGGATAAGAAAATAAATATATGTATTTTAAGGTAGCGCTTTATATTTGAAGACTAATTTTTACCGAAAATAAGATATAGTAAGTAGTAAATAAGTAGTTCATTTTACTGACCAATATTTCAATACAGTTTTCATAAAAACATAACGAATTTTAAGGCTATGTCACAACCGTTAGCTTAGTTGACATGGTAAACATTGCTACATGTATGTATATAAGGCGATTATAAAATAATTGCAATCTTCTTTTGCTCTAGAGGGTATAGATTTACTGGAAACTTCCGTAGTATAACCTTCTGTTAAAAACGTTTCTCGAATAATGTTCGTACTTTTGAATTATATTGTAAAGATGATTTTTCAGTTGACCTAAGTTGTTTGGATCGAAATCAATCATTTCTCCTCGGGTATCAGGAAAATTCTACCACTTTATGATCCTACAATCAAATCCATATTGAGCAGATCATACATGAGCATTTTTTGGTCAAATGAATATCTAAATGTGAAGCAACTTTACAGATATAGTTTGCCTGATTGTTAAAGGTGCTAGATCTTTATATTTTTCTTTAAAACTATTTTCCGAGTCCCATTTCTTAGAAGCTAGAAGTTTTGCTTGATAAATTAATAATTAATTAATAAAATTAACAAATTATGCAATCAACGTTAATGCAAATGTCTGGTTACTTTTCTGTACTTTCTCCAGAATCCTGTTTGGAAGTCTGTCAGTATGTTTTTATATTCAACCCAATTATCTAGTTCATTAAAATCTCCCAAAATATTTTTTGGCTAAAACGTTCAAAAATGAAATTCTTCGATGATTTGCAACATCATTCGAATCACTTTTCTTATGAATGAGGAAAAAAACTGACCTTTGAACGAAGAGGAGATGATTTCCGTTGTTTAAAAGTAGTTTTAGCTTATTAGTTAACGTCGGTGTTGCATTTTTGAAATACTCACACCGCATTATCTCTCCACCCGGAGCTTTCCCATCTTTGGCTTGGATGATTTTTATTTCATTAATGTCTATTTCAGAGTCCAAAGTTTCTTCAATAACCAGGCCTTCTGCATAGGCAAAAGAAACATTGGAAATGGAATTATCGGACAGTCGGTTTAGGAAATAGTGTGATTGTTAATTTGAGGACACATTTGAACGAATTACAAAATTAAATCTATTTATATCTTTGGCTAAATTCCAGTATTTTGAATTTTCCACATTAAGATTTATGTTGAAAATTTTCAAAATCTGTTTTTTTTTTTTTTTAAGTGGCATTAATGTTTGTACGTAGAGCATTAACGTGCCATCTTTTTTATTCATACTATGACATTTATGATACACGAAATTGGATATATATTTTAGCAAAGATCGTTCCAAAAATGATTTTCGAGTTTCAACATTAAATATTGGGCATAATTCTGAAGCTGTACCAATTAAGTTTTTTGCCATTTATTCAAAAATTTTTGTCAAATCCGTATGCTTGAATACAGTTTGTGTAAATGATAAGACAATGACTTAAAATTAATATACATTTTACTATCTCAAAAATAGACCAAAAAATTAGGCTTGGATGCGACCCACACTGATAACTTCCCATCCCGTCTGTCGATTTGTCTTGCTTAAAAGTTTCTCCATATGTACTCGTATCAATTTTCACCAAATTTGCGTACTATTTTTTGTAGATTTTATTTTTTATGAAAAAACGGACTGTTGGATTTTTATATAAAAATTACTGATATTGAAAACAATATTTTCTGTGAAATAAAACTAGTTTGAAGCCAATATTTCAAATTTTTGAAAAGATATTTGAGTGGAAAATCATTTTTTCCAACTTTTGTTAAATTTTGTTTAGGTTTTTAATTTTTTGTACAAAAACTGTCAATTAGATTGTTTTCAAAATTTTACTGAATGTTAACAACAATATTTTTTGAAAAATAAAAGTAAATTAAAGGCAATATCTAAAATCTTTGAAAAGATATTTGAGTCTAGAATCAATTTTTACCAACTTTTATTAATTTTCTTTTCGGTTTTTATTTTTTGTAAAAAAAACTGTCAATTTTATTTTTCTCAACATTTTTCAGAATGTTGAAAACAATATTTCCTGTAAGATAAAATAGAATTGAATCCTAAATTTCAAGTTTTTGAAAAGATATTTGAATCGATATTCAATTTTTACCAACTTTGAGTTATGTTTTTTTTAGATTTTTATTTTTTATAAAAAAAACTGTCAATTCGATTTTTCTCAAAATTTTATGAGATGTCAAAAACATTATTCTTGGTTGAACAAAATTGTTTTGGAGATGAAATCATATATATGTCGTAAATTTTTGGAGGTGACAAATGTTTTTTTTTCAGTTTTTTTGATTTATAAAAAAACCGTTATATTGATTTTTTTCAAAAAATATACATCTTTGATATCACGTTACAATATATTATATAAAATTTAATTCAAGTCTCTAACGTTTGTGGTTCGTGAGATATTTAGGGTTAACAAAAATGTTTACCTTTTTTTCAAACTGCTTTGGTAAAAAAACCACCCACGCAATTTTATTGAGAGCTCTTTCTGCATCTTTCTGACTTATTATCTGTATAACCAAATTTATTTGAAATGGACAGCGAAAAAAACGTCGCGAACGTACGGACGTACGAACATACATACACACATCTTTCTAAAAACCTTTTATTTCGACTCTAGGGACCTTGAAACGTCGAGAAATGTCAAAATTTTCAATTTGACAAATCAGATCCGTTACAATAACTTCCTATGGAAAGGTAATAACAGAGAATTATATTAATTTTATAATAATCAAAAACTATTATAAAATTTAGAAAAAACCTTTATAAAAAACAACTTTAAAACTGTTGAAATAGATACTGAAGTCGAATGAATTATATTTTATTAACAAAAGCGTTATAAATCTTTGGGTATCAATCTTTTCTTTTTGTATGTTTTTTTTAAGGAAAGAATTTTTCAACATGGATCAATAATTTATAAATGAAAAACTAGTTTAGTTTTAAAAGAACTTGATAGTTGATACTCACTTTTCCAATAGTCAATCCAAATTTAAAATGAATTGAATGTTACGATTTCATTTTCATAACACAAAAATCAATGTGTCTCGTCACTGAATTTTGATTATATTCTAATGGGACACTTGTTCATTGTACACTCAAGTGTATACGCATTTTTTGTTTGAAGTGAAAAAAAAATTGTTATTGGCAACACAGGTGCTAGTTTTAAGCTTTTAATTTTAAATTGTGTATTTTTCAGTTCCAAATAAACTTTGTTATCGGAAAACATACCGGTTGCAAGATGTGTTAGTGAATAATCACCCTTACTATAGAATTCTGCGAATGAGTTAAAATGGCAATTTAAATCTTTTGATATTACAAAACCCGACGAAAATCGTAAACAATAAATAATATCTTTTTGGAATTAGCAGTAAATGCTGTTAAGAGAATCATTGAAAAATTTTACTTAAAAGAGGAAATGAAAAATATCAGACTAAAAATACACATGCAGACCGAATTCACACTTTCTTAAAGTTCATTATCAAATTCACATATTCAGATCTTTATACTAGTTTTTAGAGCTTTATTGACTGATTTTAAGAAGGTATAAATCATTTCAACACGATTTATCATTTGCACTTTTTAAAAATAAATTAAAATTGAAAAAACACAAAAACATCTTAATTCAAACGTTCAGAACATTCGAATAAAATGTTGGTGTATCTATCGAACCAAATATGCAGTTTATATGGACTTTAAATTCCTCAAAAATCATAGAGGGCTAAGACCGAATGACTTAAAATGTGTAACCATTCCTGTGTGGGATTCATATTAGGGATGAAGGGGATCTACAATTTATTTTTTTGAGGAGGATTTGTGACTTCCTCGCAATAGGCGGTATATATGAAAAAGAAACTTTAGGTGGCACAAGCAGATATTGAACCAAGATCTCTACCATGATAAATTTACGCACTAACCATTACACCACGGGTATTATTGCAAAGTCATTTTATTTCCTAGAAAACAACAAAACACAGACAAAAGTACGGACAAAACATTTAGTATAACGTATATGCTGCGGAAATGTCAAAAAACTGTATACAGGTAAGTTTAAAAATGATAAAGTAAGCTTAAAATGTCATGATTGAGTCTAACAACAAATGCGAAAGGTCGGTAGACCGAGTTCATCAGGAATTAAATTCTTAGAAATCTATAATGAATATGATCTCTAAAAAAAACAAGCCAAGAAATAACCCCCCAAAAAATATAAAATAATTTCCCAACAAATTGTGTGTAGTTTTTTCAAAAACATGTAAAATGATGGATTCATAGCTAATTTTCCTTTTCCATATTATAAGGCCTCAACATATATTAAAGTTATTGAACAAAACCTATTTTTCATTACACTCTAGAAACTTAATTCTCTTCATATTCCCATTATCCCAACGGGTACCACACGAGCCTGATAATTTACTAAGCACTCAAAACAGGAAATTTATCTGCAGCATAATTTACTAATTTATGATGTCGATTTTTCTTTCTCCCACTCCAAAAATAAAATGTATTCTTCTTCGTTGCTGAAAATTATAACTTTTGTTTTCTCATTACCAACTGTTTTGCGTTTCCTTTACTTTTATTTAAGTAAATACATAATTACCCACTTATGAAACATAAACCTTGTGCAAAAGAAAGACAAAAATTACCCTCTTATTATATTCACAGAGAAGCCTACATCCACTTTATTTAAGTTAGTTAAGTTCAAGTAAAACTTTTGATGGCTCGCTCAATGGTACAATTTATTATTATCTGCTTCTACATACAAATTCACAAAAAAGTTCAAATTTAAGGTCAAGGTTTAATAGACTCCTCTGCCAACCATCATCAAACTATCTCCAAAACAAAACAAAAAGAAAAGAACCCCAATTCTTGTATATCTATCTGATGGAATTCCCAACCAAGCCATAAACATTTTTCATCGTTTGTTGCCCCAAAGGACTTGAATCTTATCTTAGATGTCCTTCATATCAAATGATGAGATGGGAACGTAATTTTCTGCCATGGGATAAGGACATAAGGTCTCATGTACGATGCGTACAGAGGCAGATGTTAGAATCGTGTCTTAGAATGAGATTCGCCGTCGTCTTCCTACAATTCCGAGAATCTTATATTAAATTTGTTCCTAGGTCCTTTGCCACGAACCATTGAGTTACAGTGCTTCATTTTCTACTGAAACTGACCATACAGAACTTCAAGCTGTATTTCTTTTTTTTCTGGTGGAATAATTCGATAAATTACCATGCAAAGCTGAAAATAGCCTTCAACCGTTATATAATGTATTTTAATATTAAATAAGCAAAGTAGCTTAATTTAAGGTGTACACAAATTTTGTTTTTCTTTATTATTACTTAACCTGCCAAGTGAAATACTTATGAATAAAATAGTGGATATGAAGTTAAATTTTGTGTAGTTTCGTCTTTCGTTTCCTTGTTTACATAATTATTACGTAAAAATGCCTACAGGAAGAAAGGAAACACTTTAATATAATTGATATACATTTTTGGAGGTTCTTAAGCAATCCAATAAGGATATTTTGATGATTGGGGATTAAACCTAAATATAGTCGTTTTTAATTTGTTACAAATGCAACAACTTGATAAAATAAATAAAGAATTCTATGAATTTTATATTCATAGTTAGTTATTTTTGTATAAAATAAATAACAAGGGACCTAAATGACTACCTTGTGGAATATTTGAGTCAACATAAAATGAAAAGACAAGAAGGACAATATTCATTCACAGGAGTTTAAGTTACAACCAAAAGACTCTCTGAAGAACTATAAGGACTTTAACCTCTTTAATACCAATTTTTAACTAAAAAGTTTCAGAGGGTTAGCCTGTAGACCTGTAGAATTATAACAATACCTAACTTCGAACATATGGATTTCGTTAGCTATTGTCTTGATCACTTTTGGAAATTATGTTGTTAAAGAAAACCACTTTTACACTAAGCTTTACTTTCAAAATCTAAACTTTCTCAAATATTGAAAGAAGTTGGTTTTGTGTGCAAAAAACATTATTAAAGGTTTTTCAATAAGGGCGGGTAGATGTTGAAATGGAATAAAACAAGCTGTGTGTGAGGTATCAACAAAATTATTTTTTCATTTGAAAGGCGAATGTATGTCTTTAAGTGTGGATTGTGGAATATGACATTATTCAAATGCACGCCTTGGCTGCTTACGGTGGCACGGATCCGAATGGTCCAATTTTCTTTGATTCTTTCGCAAAGGCTGTGTTATGTTCAAATTTAGGGCATCGGCCGATTGTGGATTATTTTCATAGTCATGCGAGATGTCTTGGGTTCGATCCCTGCCTATGGCACCTAAAGTTTTTTTCAAGGGTACTGTCTCTTGCGAGGAATTGACAAAATCTCCAAGAGTAATTCTTGTCATAAAAAGTGCTTTCTCAAATTTGCGGTTCGGATTTGGCTTAAAACTGTAGGTCCCTTTCATTCCTGACAACAGTACTCGCACACAGGAATAGTTGAGAGATGTCAGTCACTAGGCCCTAGTTCACATGATGTCTAGGTCCATGTGGTTCAATTCGTGTTACAAGAAATTGTAATGCAGTACCGAACAGTTAAGCCGCCGGTGTTTAAGAGGATGCGCTATCTCCATGGTGAACCTAGCGTGGGTTGGTGTCGTTCCATATACGGCAATTTTGTTTTTTAAGACATCCAAAAATGAGCTTCGTCACTAAAGATGATTTTTCGGTAAAAATTGGGGTCCTCTTCTTAACGATTCGAAGCTCAGTCAGCGAGCAAACGGGTCAGTTGGATCTTGTACGGGTATAGGCCCAATTCCCGACGCAAAATTAGCCTAGTTGAAGTCTGCAAAAGGCTGAGGTCTTGTACACTTCGACGAATAGAATGCCTCGGGTTCTGCTGTACACATTCACGGACCACAGCGATGTTCCCGGCCAATCTTGCTACGAGTGTTAAATGATTGTTTGCTAAACCGGTCGTCTCAAATTTGGCAACCAAACGTTCAACCAAATGTATACGAATGCTAATTTTGATAAAAAAGTTTGATCATTCAAACGTGTTGTTCAACATTGCTCAAAGTTGGTAAAAATTGAACTTCGAATCAAATATCTTTAAAAAATATTGAGAATATGGCTTTCAACTAATTTTAACTTAAAAAAAATATTGTTTTCAAAGTTCAGCTTTTTGACAAAAAATAAAAACCAAGAAAAACAAGAAAACAATACTAGGTTAGGTTAGGTTATAGTGGCTGTCCAAGATGGAAACGGACACACTTAGGTCAGTTTAATGGCCCATTGTGATACCACATGAATCTTGAGGCTTCCTCCTAAGCTCAATGGAACCAGTTAGAGTCCCTTACGAAACGTGAGAGGCTGATTATACTGATATGATTTAGATTGTTTAGATCGTTAAAGAAGAATTCTCCTAGGTAATTCTAGCGTTTTCGAGCTAGGGCAGGGCATGTGCAGAGAAGATGAAGAACCGTTTCTTCCTCTTCCTCGTCCATACAGCTTCTGCAAAAGTCATTTGAGAATACGCCTAGTCTCGTGGCGTGCTTTCCTATTAGGCAGTGTTCGGTTATGACACCTATTATCGAGCTTACATGCGATCTGCTTAGAGAGAGCAAGCACCTTGAATGTTTTAAATCCAGTGTTGGCCAGATGTTTTTTGTGGCTTGACACGTGGTGATGTTGGTCCACCTGGTGCCTGCCCTCCTCGCAGCGTCTTGCAGAGAAGAAGAAAACATTATTAAAACTTCACAAAAAGTTACTTACGACTCAAATAGCTTTTCAAAAATTAAAAGTAAAAGCTTTTTTATATTGCAGAAAATATTGTTTTCGATATTTAGTTTATTTTATAAAAATTCAACAGTCCGTTTTTCATAAAAATTTAAGAATAATTCAACTAACAACTTTTTTAACCCAGCCCTACAAACTTTTAAACAAGACTGATCGACAGACGGGATGGGAAGTTATCAGTGTGGATTGCATCCCAGCCTCTTTTCTAAAAATTGGTGTTTATCCTGATTTTCCATCTTGGAACACATGAATGACCCCAAGTAATTGTATAGGGTCATATATTTTGTTATATTCCTATAAATTAACACCTGTAAGACTCAGTTATTGTTTAAAGTGTCATTATAATAGTTTACGATTTTAAAGGCTTTTGCATCTAGCAATGTACGCTCAGTCGAAAAATATTGCTGCTTAAAGTTCAAGTGCTACTAATGATACGAACTTATCGATTTCCTGAAGTTCGTACAAGTTGAACGTTTAGAAAACCTTTTTTTTTGGCCGGTGGATTTGAGATAACCTTAAAACAGAAAAATGAAAGACCTTGTGTGTATGTAATGCAAATATATTTCCTGTTTGTTTTGTAAAACTTGTATAGTGATGTTATCAACATACATGTATATTTATTATGCATAAATAGGTTAGAACTTAAGTCAGGATAAAGAACAACAAACAAGATTTCAGTAAAAGATAATATAAAGACTTCCTTCCTTATTTTCTTATCATATACATAATCCATGTACATAATGTAAGTGGCATTTTGATCCCTCTTCCAAAAACAAAGGAATTTATACCCAAAAATTGAAGAAATTTCATATCCGGTGAAGTAATGGGGAGAATTTTAATGTTTTTGTTTGCGCCTCATCATCAGAATAATAACAATCACATTATAAAAATGAGGTTTGCTGACAGTATAATGATGTGATGCTTTTTATTTCGCAATCTTGTGGTAAAAAATATATACATCTGATGCCAAAAATTATAAGGATAGCCTTTAGGTCAAATTTCGAGCTTCAAAAACGCAACCTAAAAACACAAGGAAATGGATCATTGCTTCCGTAATACAGTGTTTTAAAGAAAGAGAATGTTATCCTCTGTAAGAAGTGATAAGAAAATGTCTGTGCTTCCTTTAATATCAATTACTTTGATATAAAAATGCCTACACCAATTTTTAAACTTTACTGTCAGAAATTCGTCAAATGTCACAAACATATGAGTTTTCAAACTTATAAAAATGACAAATCATGAAACATCTGAACTTGCTGTCAATAAAAAAAGAGAGATGATGTGAAATTATGATTTTGAAATAAGGAATTGTGATATAAAATTCTTTTCCACCGGACTGTTTTGATTTATATTTGATTTTAAACTTTGAAGATCAAAACTTAATTCCTTCAGTTTTTGAGTTATCTTTATACCCCAGGAAAAAATATATACTGAGTCACCTTTGCTCCCACCCTAGCAACCAAAAAAGGTAGCATATTGTATTCCTTTTATCCTTAACATGAACTTTATTTTAGAAAGGTTTCTTTTTTTTGTTTGATATATTTGGTCACGTTTCCATTAGATATATTTTCTATCATAAACCTCCACTATACGCACCCTAAATTTTCTTTTATACATTTTTACCTCATATCTCAAACGTATTCTATTGTTAAATAAAAAAGATATAAAAACTCATCCCCACCTTTAGATATTTTATTAGGTGGGTGCCTACATATACCTGCCTTCTTTCTTTCCTTCTTTTTATCAAATAAATAAGTTCCTGGAAGAAAATAAAACCATTTTTTTGCGAGGGGTGGCATGGATACCATCAAAAGAATAGACATTTCTTAGTTAAATTTTTTGTTATTCCTTAATTTTTATTTTTCTCATTCTTAAGAAATATGTAGTGTTTATTTGTTGGTTAAAATTCTTTGAAGTGACAAAAACCATTAAAAGTTAGCACTTTTATGGTTCTAAGAGATTAAATCTTTTCAATGTAAACTAACTACATCAATAGTATAATATTCAATAAGATTTATCTTTTTTTGTATCCTTAAGAGGACTGATGTCTTATACAACATAGAACGATTGTATAAGCTGGGACTGGGACAATGAAAAGTTTGGTCAATTTATTATTCCATTGAATTCTTTCAATAGAAAAGGTATCTTAACCTATGGTAACATCATTTTATTTATATCCTAAGGGGACACTGAGCACATGCACCTTGAGATATTAATGTTGCTTTATCGATTGATCAAAAGCTGTAGAAAAGAGTATAAATGGGATTCTTAGCCAATAGTGGTAGAATATTTATATTTTTTGAAGCACTTCATCTTCAAGGATTTAAATATACATTTGTACAACTTAAAACTAAAAAAGTAGTTTTCTCCATTAAAGTGGTCGCATGAAGCTGGCATCCCTTTATAATATCACTCTTAAGTGATTTAAGTTAAGTGCAGTTTTGTTAAAAAAAGAAGACGCAAATAGCGTCTTAATTGTTGATAAATGACAATCAAAATTATCGAATTCGATTTACTTAAGGTGATAGTCATATTAATACCTAAAATGCTGTCACAAATAAATGTGATATTCGTTTTCAAACGAATATGTTTATTCCGAATAGAGCTACCAGACGCTTACACAAAGGACTGGACAAATTTCTTAGTTAACTTTGTTTCTTTTTAAAAATAACACATTCCCGTGACCGACAAATCTTACGACATTTGAAAAAATCAAGAAAATTAAGAATTTTATTCAAAATCAGCTAATTTGAAACTTTAATTTAGATATTTTATAAGAATCAATTTAAAATTTCACCAAGGCAACAACGAATTTCGACAATTTGAATCGGAAATTGTTCAATCTAATTGAATTGAGTTGAATCATCTTGCACAGACGGAATGAAAATGATAGTCAATTTGACTATCAACAAAATGATAGTCAACTATCACCTTTGCCGATTCAACCCCTGTTATTAATATTTTGTTTAAGTTTTGGAAAAATCGATAGACTGGCTTGGATGGAAAGTTATTAATTAGTTATTTTTTTTTAATAAAAACCTAAAAAAAATTAATAAAAGTTGTTAAAAATTGATTTTCCACTCAAATATCTTTTCAAAACTTTAAAATAAGTGCTTTAAACTACTTTTCTCTTTGAAAAAATTTGTTTACAACATTGACAGTTTTTTTTACAAATCATCGAAGCCTAAAATAAAAACAATACTAAGACTTGGTAAAAATTTTTGAAAATATTTTAACTGACAGCTTCTTTAACCCAACACGAAAATCAACAAACTTTCAAGCAAGACAAATCGACAGACGAGATGGGAAGATTTGCATCATCTTTGAAGAAGTATACGGTCCAATGAACACACCAGCCCATAAACCGTGCCAAACTGTGACTTTTGCTAAATGCATTGGTAGCTCTTGCAATGCTTCTGGCTGATATTCACACCCAAATCGACAATTCTGCTTATTTACGTACCAATCGCACAGGTTTTCGGTAGAAAAGTGGATCTTTGTCCAACTTTCCAAGAGCCCATACAACAAAAATTTTACGTTGCAGTAGGCGGTTCGGCTTCAATTATTGCAATAGATGTATTTTTTAATGCTCAATATTGTTGAGTAACAAAGGCCCAATTGCTGCGAACGGTGACGAATCAATAATTGATGGTCATCATAAACACTGGCCGATACAGCTGCAATATTTTCTTCAGTTCGAACTCTTCATAAGCGTGTTGGTGATTTATGGTCCAACAATGTAATTTGATGCTAAATTTATTCACAATAGCCCGAATAGCCGCATTAGAGGGTCGATAAAACTGCCCATACAATCGAAGAAGCGCGCGATGAACTTTCTTAACAGAACATGCATTTTTATAATAAATTCAATAATTTGCAATCATTGTTCGTTTGTAAGACAAGTCATAGATAAATTATAGGAGATGTTTGGTAGCGAAACAAAACACGACGTGCATCAGCTGCTTAAACAAACTGTTTTAACAAGTTAATAAGTACAAAATCAGACTTTATATATTATTTTATACTTGATGCCATTTTTATGTGAACATATATGTAATTGATACTCTTTCACCCTCCTCCAAACTTATTTGCTCCGTTTCCAAATATTAGGACTTTTTTAGTGTTAAGGACCTATAAATAGAATTTTTTCGGAATTATTAAAAAAAAGGAGGAATAAAGTGTAAAGTTTTGTTACTCCAAAATACGTATCTCACGATTCACGAACCAATAAATCTAGCTACTTGAACTAAGCTTTATATTTACCAAACCAAAATATGTTTATATTTTTGGAAAAAAGCCAACTGACGATGTTTTTTATAAATCAAAATAACTGAAAAAATAATTGTCACTTCGAATATTTTACAAAAACTTCTTTACTATGTTTAACTTAGTAAAAATTAATGGAAATGAAGCTGAAAATCGCTGCATTTTAGTTTTTTGTCTTCGTTAATGGTTGCAGACCTCGAAAACTTCTATTGATATTGGAAAATTTCAAACGCCAAAATAGTGGGCACTCATTTTTCTAGTGCCGATATCAGTTACTTTTTTAAGTTGTATCTCGTAATATTTTTCAATATCATTGATTGATTTGATTGGTTTTCGAAGTATGCAAATCCAAAACAAAAATGAGGCTGGGATGCGACCCACATTGATAACTTCGCATCCCGTCTGTCGATTTGTCTTGTTTAGAAGTTTGTGGGGTTGGGTTAAAAAAGTTGTTAGTAGAATTATTCTTAAACATTTTAAAACTAACAACAATATTCTTCAAATAAAGAAACAGTTTAGTTTGAAAATCTAAATTTGTTAATTAGATTTTTAGTCGAATGAATTTAATTTGAGAGATATCAAGAACCGAACATCAATTTTTACGAAATTTGCGTAAAATTTTTTGTAGATTAATTTTTTTTATGAAATAACGGACTGTTTGATGTTTATAAAAATTACTATTGAATATTAAAAACAATATTTTCTGTAAAATAAAAAAGTTTGAAGACAATATTTTTAGTTTTTTAAAACCTATTTGAGTCGAAAGTAAATTTTTACCAAGTTTATTGTTTTTTTTTTGGGTTTTTAGTTTTTTGTAAAAAAAACTTTCAATCATATTTGTCTCAAAATTAAACTGAATATTGACAACAATATTTTTTAAAAGATAAAAGTATTTTAAAATCAATATCTCAAAGTTTTGAAAAGATATTTTAGTAGTAAATCAATTTTTAAAAACTTTTATTTATTTTTTGTTTAGTTTTTGTAAAAAAACTGTCAATTTAATCCTTTTCAAAACTTTACTGAATGTTGAAAACAATATTTTTTGTACGATAAAGTAAGTTTGAAGCCATAATCTCAAGTCTTTGAAAAAATATTTTTGTCGAAATTCAATTTTTACCACCTTGGTTTTTTCTCAAAACTTTACCAGATGTTAAAAAAGTTATTTTTATTTGCACAACGTTGTTTTAGAGATGGAATTATTTTCTTTCATGAAATTTTCATGGTAACATTTTTTACAGTTTTTTTTTGTTTGAAAAACAACCGTTAATTAGATTGTTTTCCAAAAATATACTGGTTTAGTATCACGTTATAATAATATAATATATAAAATTTAATTCAAGTCTCTAGCGTCATTGGTTCATGAGATATTTAGGGTTAACCAAAATGTGCACCTTTTTTAAACTCTTATGGTAAAAAAATCACCCACGCAATTTTTCTGAGAGGCCTTTCTGCATTTTTCTGACTTATTACCTTTATAACAAATGTCATTTAAAGTCGATATCTCTTCTGGTTCTTGAGCTATGGACGACGAAAAAACGTAGCGAACGTACGTACACACGCATGCACAGACATCTCTCTAAAACTCTTTTATTTCGACTCTTTAGGGACCTTGAAACGTCAAGAAATGTCAAGATTTTTAATTTGACAAATCGAACACATTACAATAACTTCTAAGGGTTAAAAATAGTAAAAACAAACCTTTGGTTTCGTTTTAAATATATAACATTACAAATTAAGTTTAATATTTTTTTTTGCGATTTGGATTTATTTTAGTTTTATAAAATATTACAAAAATTATTTTTTAAATTAACTAGGTCCTAATAGAATTCAATCAAATCTGTCATAAAATATGAAATAACAACTTTATTTGCCCGATCTTAAGCTTCCCTGTCCTTAAAATCATTCAAAAAATACGTAGAACATTTTCGAAATTCATTAACACTTTTATTTTGTTTAAATAGATTTCTAATGATTTACAATAAAAATATAACTAATGAACTAAAATAATGAATGAATATTCGATTAGAAAGTGATTCATAATAAAGGCCAGCAAAACTTGTTAAATTTATTCTAACAAAGTAAAGATGTCCTTATAAGAAGTCAAGAACCATTTAAAGCTTATTAATGAAATTCTAAATCTATATTTGAATAGACTCCGAAAGCGTTTTGTGACGAGGACAAAAGTTGGTCAGGGAAAAAGTTTAATTAACTGGACATGAATGGAATATGTACGAACTATTTTCTATGACCTAGCTGGCATTTGCCCAACCTTTTAAGATAACAGCTTTAATAAAATTTAAAAGTTAAAAGAGTAGTAGTAATAGTAAACTGTAAACATTAAGTGTTGTTTAGAAACCTGTTTTAATTGAAACATCAACATAATATACTCTAAATTGTTTAATGGTAATTGTTTCAAAGACCAAGACAATGAGGAACAATGAAGTTTATATTGATAAATATTAATTTTATATAAATTTATTTGCATAATTTTTTTTATAAAAATAAATTGTTACTAAGTTTTTTTTTTTAATTCTAGAATCCTCAATCTCAAACAAACTTCAACTACAGAGAGGTAAGTAAAAATATAAAAATACTAAAGAACCTAATTTTAGTACCTTCTTCATCATCTGATATTAATTTATACCTATAAAGCCTTATTTATGTTAAGTGCGTATGTTCCACTTACGATTACTTTGTCTGTCTACATAACATAAAATATTCATATTTATATTTTTAGAAAAGAAAATAGGTTTCTCATAAATATCTTATAAAAATAAGACTTTAGGTTACCTTCATAGATATGATCTCACGTTTCACAACATTTAATCAACCAATCAATTTATTCATTGATATATTCATCATAAATGTTCATTTCATTTTTATATTTATGACTCATTTAAAAATACCCAAAGAAACAAAACACAAAATTCTAAAAACAAAATATTTTATACAATATAAAATTATAATTCAGGTTAAACAAGATGCTAAGGGTAACAACTTGTGCAAAATCCAACAAGAAATCATCATCATACGACTTTATAAGATTTGTTTCTTTTAATATTTTGTTGTTAGGGAGATTGTATGTTTTTTGATTTTTGGATTTTGTGTTTTTATAGTCGAGTTCTGAAACCGGTGAAGCTGCTACTTATAAAGGTCAATGTATGCGGGAATTTTCTGATGTTAGGTGTATTGTTTTATTTAACTTAAAATCAACAATTTTTGTTATTTCTTTTCGTTTGGTATATTTAGTATATTTTGTTGATGATGTTAATTTCTCGATGAAATAAAATAGCTCATTAATGTATATTCTAAGTGATTGCTTCCAGATTCAACTTCGGGGGTTGTTGTGAAAGAAATTTTAAGATGATGAAGATTTTGAGAGAAAATTAAATTCTAGAAAAAAAAAAAAAAACAAATTGTTTCTACAGCTTTAAGCGATAGAAAAATAAATTCTTTTTGTTAATTTAATAATGGATGAAAAATTCAAATAAATTCTTCCACATTTGAAATACAAATTTTATCATTTCAAGTTGTTGATTAATTAATAGGTTTGATATGTGTAGAAGTTGGGTAATTTTAAAATTGTTACTTCCGTGATGAAACAAGATCCTAATCCTGAAAGAAAGAATTCAGCTTGACAACTTTTGGAAGAAAATATAGACCTAGGGTTTTTCGGGCACATATAAAATCTTCCCCTCAGACAATGCAGAGGGTTCTACAGTGTTTTGACATTTAACGAATTGATCATATTTTAAGAGAAAGCAATTATTGTTCATTTCATCGAATAGAGTAAACTATGCCATTACTTACTTTCTTAATGAGGCACTATAGACCTGTGTGAACTAGGGCCTCACCCAACTAAATTCTCCATAAGGCTTAGTACCTAGCACAATGTCACCAGTTGCGCACTCCAAGTTGCGTGAGGTCACTTTCCACTCGTGTGCACCACATGATCAGTGGTCTTCCTCAAATGCGCGGTGCTGTGGGCGTGGATTCGTAGACTTTCCGGCCGGAGCATTGGTATCCCTGCGATCTAAGTGACGCAGCCACTTTAGTATTAGTTCTTCTGGCTAAGTCTACATCTTACAGCGAAAATCATGCGAAGAACTTTTTTCCCAAAGTGCTTTTATCAGCCTTTGCCATAGTCTATGCTTCTGCACCGCATACCAGGACGGGGATGATGGGAATCGTATTAAGCGACACAAAATCTTTAACTTCCTCAAAGTTACGCCTGTCGATGGTAACGTTTTAAAAGAGACTTCGATGTTGTAGGTCCCTTCTTGATGACAGTATGTACTTTGTTTTGGCCTCATTACCACTTAAACCCATTGTTGCCGCCTCTGCCTTAATACTCACAAAAGCGCTTTGATATCACGCTGAGTTCTTCCTATTATGTCAATGTCTTCAGCATATGCTAGTTATTGGACAGACTTTTAATAGATAGTACCTATAGTATTGCCGTGGTCATTCTGCACAAAACGGACCAGTTTGGCAGGGATGTCAAAACTAGACATGGTTATTCCCATATACAGCTCGTCCCTGTAGATGCTGTCATATGCGCCTTTTAATCCAAGAAAAGCTGGTGGGTATTGATTTGATGTTCTTGGGGTTTTCCAGGATCTGCCATAATGTGAATATTAGATCGATTTTGGACTTTCCTGGTTTAAAACCACATTGCTAAAGACCTATCAGGTTGTTGACAATGGTCTTAGACGTTCACATATTACGGCGGAGACAATTTTGTAAGCGCTGTTAAGTAGACTGGTGCCTCTATAGTTGGTGCAGCTTTAAGGGTATCCTTTTTTCAGAATCGGCCAAACAATACTGAGGTTCCATTCATCGGGCTTGCTTTCTTCGGACCATATTTTGCAAATAAGTTGGTGCATTATCCTAACCAAATTATATTAATCTGCTTTGAAGAGCTCGGAGTTCAACCCATCTGCTCCAGCAGCTTTAAGACATCGTCTAAGCCGTCGAATCATCCTGCTTGATAGCGGAAATTGGGTCATCGTTGCCGCTATATAGTTTGCGGAAGTCGTCACTCCATATCTTCAGAATTGACTGCGGTTTCACTATGATGTTTCCACTTTCTTCTTTGCAGCCTTGGGTTCGAGGTTTATGTACTTGTGAATTTCGTTTTACCTGCTCATAAACTTTTCGAGCTCAACTTTTTCTCTGAACCTCTGAACATCTTCGACCGCATCCTGGTCTCCTGGTTAACTCCTCCGAAAGTTTGGACATCCGTGATGCTGGAAGCGTGTCCAGCGCCTATCGCAATATGGTTGACGGTAGGTTGACCTGGATAACTCCAAGTTCCCTTGTGGATTTTAAGGTGTGGAAACAGCGTATTAGATGATGTTTTGCAAGTGTTGATGAGCTTATTTTCCAGATTATTTCACCAAAGATGTTTTCCCTTCCTAGCTTGGCATTAAAATCACCCAGGAAAATATTAATATCGGAGCTAGGACACTGAATTTATATGTGTTGTCCAAGAGCTCGAAAAACATATCCTTGGTTTTGACATCCTTTTCTTCTGTGGGGGAGTTTGCGCATGTTAGCTTTATGTTGCTAAATTAAGACTTAATGTGGATGGTCACGGTTAAGAAACTTTCTTACAAAATTTGTATTGTTCCATTGCTTCAGCTGGCTATCTTCTTGAGAATAAACGTCTTCTACAAGAATATATTGGTCCAGTCAATATCACCATAGAAAGACAAATTACCGGTAAAAAGTTATTGAACTTTTTTATGCTCGAATACAACAATACTTCTTATTTAAGTAGCAAAATATGACTGTATGTTGCTAATGGAATGCCTTATTTTAAATATTGACAAACCTAACCCCTGTTTAGGGTCTTCAATCACTCGTATCACTTACGCTCCCAAGCAGCTCAAATTTGTTAGCCTAAAAGTAATTTAATTAACACATTGCATGAATTCCAATTTAAATTATAAATCGTTGTTAAGTATTTAATTAGTTTTTTTGCGTAGTATTTAAATGGTTTCAAATCGTATCAGCAATAAATTAATTTCTATATTAACATCAATAATGCTTATTATGGTAAATCAAACTCGTTTGATATAAATAAAGTGCCATTTATGGCAATTAACACATTTTTAAAGGAATGTCACGTCTTACCTCCATTTTGTATATTTGCGTACGAATTATTGCTATAAGATGAGTCTGAGTTTGTTTCGAATCAGGTTTTTATAGCAGTTTATTTATTTGGGATATTTTTTTCTTTTTCTTAAAGCACCTTACATTGTTTTTCGATTTAAAATTATTTTCAAAATACCAAATTTCAAGACCCAAAGATTTATAGCTTTTAATGTGTTCGTTTCGCAAAAGAAAACATTCGTCTTATTTTCGTTTCTGCATCAACGACAAACAGGACTTTAGAAGCACTTAAATAAATATAATGAAAATGTTTTCTCTTAATTTTTTTTTAAATTTATTTAAATACAAATCTCGTGGTCAAATATTTTTGTTTTCTGTTGTTATTGTTTATTCATCGTTTTCCGAAAGTGATATTTTTAGGAAAGTGACTTATGGTGCGTGGCGTTGAGAATTAATTTATATTTAATTGTCAATTGATGTTTTTTATATCAGAAACAAAACCACAAAACATTGTTAGATATGTTTTATGTTAATTGAAATGGATAAGCAACAAATTAGAAAAAACAAAAAATACTACATAAATTAAGAAAACAACAAATTGGAAACAAATTTATTTTTATTTTTCATGGGGTTGTTTAAGTTGTAATTTATATTCAAGTAAACTGATTTTCTCTTTATTTATTTGTTGGTTTTTTAAGTCATGGAAACATAAGAATTTGTTGCCAAAAGATTGGAATGTGGCACGATGTTTTTTTTTACTTTTTTCTTGGACGCAGTTCAACCACGTACATATGTCATTTCCTAATTTGTTTAATTTTTGTAGCTATCAAAGTCTTCATCAAATTTAATTGTTTTTAAACATAATTTTAGGAACTAGATCTATGGAAGTAATAGGAGACCAAATAAATTGCTAGAAAAAAACTGTTGCATTTTTATTTTTTGCTTCTTAAAAACATTTTTAAAATAAATTCACTTTGAAATCTCGTTGTAAGTTTTCTTATAAAAAGTTTTGAAGCTCTCACTATTCTGAAAACTACCTTAACATTTTATGAAATTTGAAATAAAAAAATAGTTAATTAATTTATGTATGTAAGACATTTTTTTCGTTACATGAGAATCGTTGAACCCGTATTTAGGATTAAAAGTTTAGTTGTTTACACGTGTGGTTTTCAATCTTGCAATTACTTTTTTAAAAAACGTTCTTTTTGACAGCAACCACTTGATTTATGCTAAATTTGGTTTCCCATTTTAAAATAAAGGTATAATCTCCTGAACAACTATTGCAAACTGAAATTGGTGATGGAAATTTATTACCAAAATATTGTATCATTTCAAGCGTTGCAAACTTTTATTCAAAGGGGCGTGGCGATTTAACATCGCTAGACTACTTTATTTTTGAAGTTATGTGAAATCGGTTGCCTATGCTGATATACGGCTCCAAAGTGGCCCCATACCGCAAAAAGTGGAACAGAATTGGACTTATCGTCTTATTCAAGCCAGTCGAATAATAGACTCTTACCTGGAGTTTTTTTAAAAACGTCATTTTAAACTCTTAACAATCTTCTGAGGCCTTTAGGCTATGAATTTTTTTTTAACTAATCCAGTGATACAAAGCTTTTTGATTAAATGCTGAAATGCTGATGGCTCCTGGACAATTTCAAGTGAAGAAACGCTGAACTTACTACTGGATACTCACTTTCCTGGTAGCTCTCTAATCATAACTTATAACAATCAAATTTGTTCAAAATAAAATGTAACATATCCACAAGGTCTGATCACAAGGGAAAAACTATACATTTGGATTTCAACAAGTTAGAACTAGCAGAAGATTGCATAATACCAGATGAACAACAAAAGGCATAATTGCACAAATCCTTGGTCCATATTTCCTCGAAATGGGTAGAAGTGAAAGTTGTTTTCATAACCAAAGCAAGAAAATGCTCCCAAGTAAACCCTAAAGACTTATGACCTCTAAGCCTATCATAATTCCTTCTTAAGACCTTAGGAAGAGTGATTGATATCCATTTAAGGGCAAGTATTGATACAAGACTTCTGTCTTTGTTTCCACATGCCTACTATAATTCTAAATGATTAGAAACGGCTTTACACACTCTTTCAAAGAGAGTTTTTTCTTTGGTCGCTTTCCTTGATATCGTGGGCACATCAGACATCCCTTCAGCACTAACAATTTTGAACGTCGCTTAGGGAGCTAATTCATTTATGTTTACTAGCAGAATTTTTAACTCAAAACTGGACAACTCGTCTACTTGAAGATTCGTTAGTAGAGGGAAACCGCAAGGAGATGTTTTATCCTCTCTCCTCTCAAACTTTTACCAAATGAAATCCTTATTGGTCTGCATGCAGAGGGTTTCACAGTAGTTCCCTTTGGGTATGCCGTTGCTATAGTTGTTTCAGGAAAGCATCTTAACATCCTAAAAGAACTCTTACAAAATGCGTAAGGGAAACTATTACTTTGGGGTCAAAAACGGAGTTAGTTCTATTTTTGAGGAAAAACTAAATTCCATATGTTGTACCTTGCTATTCGCCTCAAAGCTTTACCACACTGAGTTATCAACAACATTGGCCACTCCGTTATTCTTAAGCATTTAGAATCAATTCCAAAGCACACAAACTACACCATCACCCAACTGCAATTCGACTGAAACTCACAGATTTCTTTACCTTCCAGATCTTTCTGGGAGGATAGGGTGATTTTTAGAAAACAGGGTATTCCTAGAAGTCAGTCTAATTTTAGGATCAAAAACAAATGTAGAAGTTGGAGAAGATGTGTATTCTGAACGACTAAAATTAAGTCTCTCATTCCGCCTTCCCTAACATTTTAGCGTATTTCAGGAGGAACTTTTGACGATAAAAGCTGTCTTGGCTTGGCTTAGAGAAGACGTGGTATCAACATCTGATATCCGTATTTTCTCACATACCAATCTAGGTAATAGAGACATTCCATTAAACTGTATAAGTCATAACTAACCAGAACTGGTTCAGTACAACCCATTCTCTGTCACGTTTGGCTAATGCCGGAATACCCGTAGCTAAATGTTAACTATTGCTAATGCAAGACGCTATTATGGCTGAATCACAAACACGCTTCAGCTTCGTCTTCGCCTGACGTTTACGAGTTCAGCCATAGGAATTCAATGCATGCTATCACAATGAAGCTTCGACCTCACGTTTCGTTTGACAATCGTAAAGAAAAGAACGTAATGTGACTCCAAACGGAAGCTCTAGTTTAATTATCTGAACATTTGCTTTGTCTGACAGCTCATCAGCTGTAAAAAAATGTCAACAAACAAAATATTTGCTCTTTGGAAGGATGAAATAATAGAAATGTCATTCAAAGCAACCTCGAAGCAGGCTTAACGTAACGCAGACGAAGCCGAAGCTGAAGCGCGTATGTGTTTCAGCCATTAAGATGGCAAACATCGGGTGACAGGTCATGAAATTCATGTGGCCTATACTAGATTTAAAGCGATCAAGGTGCTTGCTATCTCTAAGCAGATTTCATATAAGCTCGATAATCGGTCACTGTCCACGCGGCTATTCTGAAATAACTTTTGCAGAAGCTCTATAAATGAGGAAGAAGAGGAAACAGTTCTTCACCTCCTCTCTAGCTCATAAACGCAAAAAGCAACACGTTTCACAAGAGAATCAATCATGATATTAAATCATACGAATTTTATTTCTTCTTAAAAATCAAACGCCATTTAATAGCAGTTATTTATTTATTGTTAAAATTGTAATTATGCAATCATTGGAATTGTCATGACCTAAAAATTGAAAACCACTAATTTTTTAACATTTGTTACAGAACAATTTTTAAAAATATTTTCTGAGGACGTCGGTGGTATTTTTGTTTCCTCATCTCGTCTGCTCCTTAAGGAATCACATAATAAGCATAAGTTGCTTGTTTGAAAAAATTGTATATTGGTTATGGATGAAATTTTCAAGACTGACTTTTCTTAGATCTTTTATTACATTTCTGATAAGTCTACTAAAAGTCTTGAGTTCAATTTAAACACAGTCAAAACTTATGCAAGTGCTTATCAACATCAACATAAACACGGCATGTTAAAATTTGTCCCTAAAGATATAATTGCTCCTAGAAAAACTTGACTGAATTGGAACCTCTTTAATAACTTATTGTTAAAGTTAATTTCAAAATACATCAAAATGTTTGCATTCTCGTCTGAACTGAATTCCTGAACTTCAGCAAATTCAATTAAAGTTCTTTTTGTTAATAAAAAAACTCGTATACTAACATAAATTAACCTTTTATAAGTGATAATCTTAGAAGAATAAAATAAAGTGTACATCAGGGGAAAATAAAATAAAAGAAAATCAACAACAACAAAACAAAAAATTCTCTCATTCTCATCCTTATAATAATAAAAATAACAATAAGCATTATGCTTTAATGCTACGTATTGAATATTCCACCCGTAAATAATTAAGTTGATAAAATAGAATCAGCCAAGCAAAAGGCAACGGTACTCATGTCATATGATACTCGTTGGGGTTCTACGAGTATATAAGTTTAATAACTTTCTTAAAGAAAATTAAGGCTTATACAACACGCACAACTTTATTAAAACAAAAAAAACATCCTTAAGTTATGGATATGGATATATAAGAGAAAATAAAAACAAACAAGGACGAAAACAAATGCTCTTAGGCTCAATGTTAAGCAACCACTTTGACTTTGAAAGAGGGTATATCATCATTATACGAGTACCCACACATTTATTTGTTGTTAATTGAAATAAGCCATTTTTTACGGGAATACCTTTTTTCAAAAATTTTTAAAGGAAATTTTTACTGAAACTTTTTTTTATTTGTTTTATTATTTAATCAGAATGTTGTTAACTCAAAGCATTCAAAACAATGGAAACTCATAAACCATAAAGCAAATACTTAGCCACTTATAGGGCAACCAGAAAAAGGAAAGCTTGTTTTAAATTCAATTATACAGTTCAAAAATTAATTATGGTTCATAAACATTTTGAATAAGTTTTTCATGGATTTTTTTGGAAAATTATTTTTTTATAAGGTAGTTCCAAAGCTCAGACTTAACGTAAGTCAACAGTTGTGATTCGAAATTCGATATTTTAAAGTACTGTTTTCCAAAAGGTGTATCACAAAATACTGATAGATAATAATTTTTCTAAAAATATCTCATCTCTAAGAAATACTGTTTTCTTAAAAAGTCTATTTTCTTTTCTTTAAATGTCTTTTTAAATAAATTCAGAATTTCAAAAACGATTATTTGATGTGGAGATGTATTCGAGGAGTTTAATCAATATCTCCTTAAAGAAAAACACTGCCTTCAAACATTACAAGATATTATCAACAATATTTCTGTGGCATGAAACAATTTTGAAGGTCGTATCTTCTTTTATTCCCAAGATATGTAACCCAAAATTTAATTGTTAATTTGTTGTTAATACAATTTAATTGTAAATACTTTTTTATAATTTTTTTTGAGGTTTTTACTTTTCTCTTAGTTGATCAATAACCTTTTGTTATATTAATAACAAAAGTTTTTATAAGATGAAGAAAGTTTGACGTAAATAACTTATTTCATTGTGTTCGCAGGATTTTTTTTTTTTTTTTCAAACAAATGTCAATCGAATTTTTAACAAAAATTATTTAAATACCTATCAACAATAAAATTATGAGAAGAATCAAAAAAATTTTTTAATTTCATTAGCCATTTGTCTTCGAGATATTAACGTTGAAAATAATTTTGCACCAAATTTTAGTAGTATTTTCGAAAGGTTTTTATTTTTGAAAAAAAAAAATAACTGCCAATTAGATTTAATATTGATGCCAATACCAATAGAGAAAGTTTTGTAGGCTTACTAACTCAAAGTTAGTACAAATTTTATTTCGACTTAAATATTTTTTTTTTAAAATAGGCCGGGATGCGACACACACTGATAACTTCCCATCCCGTCTGTCGATTTGTCTTGCTTATGTACTCGTATCAATTTTTACCAAATTTGCGTACTATTTTTTGTAGATTAAAGTTTTTATGAAAAACAGACTGTTGGATTTTTATCTAAAAATTACTGAATATTTAAAACAATATTTTCTGTGAAATAAAATATGTTTGAAGCCAATATTTTTTAATTTTTGAAAAGCTAAAGTTTTTTCTTAGAGTTTTATTTTTTATAAAAAAAAAACTGTCAATTCGATTTTTCTCAAAATTTTATCAGATCAAAAAACATTGTTCTTCGTTTAATTAATTTAATGTCAAAAAATATACTTCTTTGAAATCACGTTACAATATATTATATAAAATTTAATTCAAGTCTCTAGCGTTTTTGGTTCGTAAGATATTAAGGGTTAACCAAAATTTTCACCTTTTTTCAAACTACTATTGTAAAAAACCACTCACGCAATTTTCTTGAGAGCCCTTTCTGCATCTTTCTGCCAATCTGTATAACAAAATTTATTTGAAATCGATATCCCATCTGGTTCTTGAGCTATGGACGACGAAAAAACGTCGCACAGACATCTTTCTAAAAAAAACTTTTATTTCGACTCTAGGGACCTTGAAACGTCGAGAAATGTCAAAATTTTCAATTTGCAAATCGGACCCATTACAATAACTTCCTATGGAAAGTTAAAATTTTAAGATTACGGCTTCCAACTTATTTTATCTTGTTCAAAATATTGTTTTCAACATTCGGTAAAATTTTTAGAAAAATCTATTTGACAGTTTTTTTACAAAAAAATAAAAACCTAAAAAAAATTAATAAAAGTTTGTAAAAATTGATTTTCGACTCAAATAGGCTTAATTTAAAAAAAAAAACTTATTGTTTTCAACATTGAGTAATTTTTGTTATAAAAATCAAACAGTCAGTTTTTTCATACAAAAGTACGCAGAATTTAAAAAAAAATTGATATCTATTCGGTTCTCGATATTTCGAGATATCGCACTCAAAGTGTTTCATTGCTTTCAAAATAATTTCATTTATTCAATTATTATTTTTTATATTAGAAATATAAACTTTTAAGAAATGATTAAAAATTCGTTTTTCGAATAAAGATCTCGTTAACGAAAATAGATTTTGAAATCAAACTCTTTTATTACAATATTGTTGGTAATTTTTAATTTTCTTAGGACAATTCAACTGACGACTTTTTAACTATACTCAATAACCCTCGATACGCGATGGGAAGTTGTCAGTGTGGGTCACATCCCAGATGGCGATGTATTCGAGGAGTTCAATTAATATCTTCTTAAAGAAAAACACTGTTTTCAAACATTACATGACATTATGAACAACATTTCTATGGAATGAAACGATTTTGAAGGGCGTATCTTCATTTATTAACAAGATATTTAACTCGAAATTTAATTGTTAATACTCTTTTATAATTTTTTTGTTTGAGGTTTTTTCTTTTCCTTTAATTCCTTTGTCGTTTGCAGGCTTTTTTTTTGTTAAAAAATTTCAATCGAATTTTTAACAAAAATTATTGAAATATTAACAACAATATTATGAGAAGAATAAAATAAACGTAATTTCATTAATCATTTGTTTTCGAGATATTCAAGTTGAAAATAATTTTGCACCAAATTTTAGTAGTATTTTCGGAAGATTTTTATTTAAAAAAAAAACTTCCAATTGGACTTAATATTGATGACAATACTTTGTATCAATAGACAAAGTTTCGCAGGCACCAAGATTCCTTATTTCAACAGTATTTTTGTAGGTTTTTATTGTTGGTAAGAAAACTGTCAAATGTTTTTTTTTCAGATTATCAAATCATAACAACAATTTTCCTAAAAATCTGAAACTTTTTATAGCCAATATTCTTATTTTCTTTACAAATTTTAGTAGAAATGTTTGAAGGATTTAGCTGTAAATTCAATATTTCTAAAAATTTTACCAGATATTAAAAACGCTATTTTTTGCTGCCCAAAATTGTTTTTGATACATGTATACATATGTTATAAAAAACAAAATTAAAAAAAAAAAACATTACTCAAAGTTGGTAAACATTTTATTTCGACTGAAATATCTTTTTAAAAATTTAAGATTACGGCTTTCAACTTATTTTATCTTGTTAAAAATATTGTTTTCAACATTCGGTAAATCGATTTGACAGTTTTTTTTACAAAAAAATAAAAAAAATGTATAAAAGTTTGTATAAAAGATTTTCGACTCAAATAACTTCCCAAAAATTTAAGATATACGTTTCAAATTAATTTTATTTCATAAAACATATTGTTTTCAAAATTCAGTAATTTTTGTTATAAAAATCAAACAGTTAGTTTTTTCATAAAAAAATACGCAGAATTTTTAAAAATTGATATCTATTCGGTTCTCGATACCTCGAGATATCGCACTCTAGGGGTTTCATTGGTTTCAAAATAATTTCATTTATTCATTTATTATTTTTTACTTGCGACATATAGGAACTATATGGCAAGTTTAGCATTCGTGCAAAATTTCGAACTCGAGATTTTAATCAAACTTGATATTACGATGGTAGAGAAGTCGAAAAAAGTGGGTCCCGCGATTCCGTCCGGTCGGTTTTGTCTGTCTGTCCACGCTCCTACAGCCTAAACCATTGCTTCGATTGAGTCTAAACTTGGAAGTTAAGGTTTTGAGCAGATTCGCGTTAGGCGTTTTTTTTCATTTTTTTTTTAAGATCGAAACTAACAGTGGCCACCATACAATTTTTTTGGTCAAAAAACGAAAATTTGAATTTTCTTAAAAACAAACCGATAGATTTTCTTTAAATTTTCTCTAAAATTTTATTTTTCAATTTGACTGCTTTTAATAAGAAAAACAAATTTTTGTATTGCTCAGGAAAGGTACCGCTCATAGAACCGTTATTTTGTTTTTTAATTTTCTCAGCAACTTATAAACCGATTTCAATAATTTTTTTTCTGAATGAGCTCTTATACTGCTTTAACAATATTTGATTATCAAAAGTGCAATTTTTTGTTATTTGGATTTTTAAAAAAATATTGAATTTCATTTTTTCAAAGCTCGATATCTCAAAAACGGATCAACATTTTTTTACGAAATTCAAACTTATAGCGTATATTAACAATTTCTAAACAACTGCGTACCAAAAATATTTTTAGAACAAAATTGAAAAATTTTATATATAAAAAATTAATTTAAAAAAAAACCGCTCTAACGATTTTCAAAAAAAAAATTTGAAAATCAAATGTTTTTTTATTTATAAAATGGCGTTTAAATTTTTGAAGACAAACTTATTTTTCGGGCGAAATTTTGAATCTTAAAATAGTTTTTTTTTTAATATTTTAACTGTGCATGAGCCCGAAAGAGCACATTATTTTAACAAAATTGTAATTACATTATATATATATATATATATTTTAACAAAATTGTAATTACATTCCTAGCTTTTATCTAAATTAGTACATTTGGCACATATTTATGTATTTTTATAACTAAAATTATTGTAAATACCAACGATATGGCCGCGCGTGTAGCGCAACTATATCGGATATGATATATTTAATCAACAATCTATTTTAAAGTGTCTATCAAGAAATAACATCTTGGTAACTTTGTATATTTGATTTTAAAATATTATACTTTACGAATAAGGTAGTTTCACACATGATTTACTTTCCTTCGCCTATATAAACTTAGTACAAGTTAAAGAAACGGGCCAGAAAGAGTATATGTATTTTCTATTAGTATCACTTTTTCAACGTATACACATTGTACCTATTTATAAAGGTATTACGTACAACTTCTACAACTACTGCTTACGTGTCACTTCATAACTAAAATCCCAAACGCACAAAAGCCTGACTGTAAACAAAACATGAATAGCAATTTCTTGTACCTGTTCGTACCTATACTTGTTATTTTTTTAAACTTTAACAAAATAAATAAGCTGAACGTAAAAACTTCATTTTAGCGCTGAAAACCTATAGTAAAGAAGGAATGTAGTATAGTACCTTTTAGCTACCAATAACATTCCTTCATTATCATCACAAACATGTCCTTATCTATCTATCTGCATAAAGTTAAGCTCGCCATTGAACTATTCTTTATATGTTTTAGACACCTACCTGCTACCTAACTACACAACCAATAGGCGATCGCTTTACAATTAAAACATTCATGGTCATGCCTCTTTCTTATCTTATTTATTTTCCATCCTGGTTCTTCTAATATGAAATTACAATAAAGCTATCTAAAGGAAAAAAGCTTTTAAGGAACAAGTTGAATCTATATGAATAGCATCGTAGCTTTATAAATAATAAAAACCATTTTTCATATATTTACAAAGATCGTACCCAAGTAAAAGCAGACTTATGAATGTAAATAAAAACAAATATCGGTAAAAGATCCTAAAGAGCTGACGTAAGCATGCAAAAGTGTCTTTCATCCCCTTTTTAGATACAATATTAAGCCATTTTGTTTTACTTTTCCGTTTTTTATATAAAGTGCATTGATATAAAAAAAACAAATTCATCTACCTTCATATGGAAGCTCTTTTATGTGAAAACATATTATACAAGAATAGACTCAAATTAGAATGAAGGAAATTGTGTAGACTTTTTCTGTCGAAAATTTATTATCTCCCTTATTCTGCTGGCTGCTTATATGAATGGAAATAATATTTTTCTCTCGCTCCCGCTGAATTTTTTCACTTTTGATACTAACGCCACGCCAACGACTCGGCATCTGGTCCTAAAAGTTTCTGCTCATGAGAGTACTATGGTTTTCATATACAAAGATCGTGCGGTTTTTTTTGACAAATTAAAAGGCATTTATATCTTTGAAGACAAACTTATTTTATAGGTATTTTTAAATCTTATACCTATAAGTATTTTTTTAAACAGACTCTTAGCATACAGGAGCAAGTTCGTGCGACCCAGTCGTGCATTTTATTTTCTATACACATTGCTTAGTAATTGTTATACATCTCCTAAGCATCAATAGGAATTGTATATAAATTCCAGTTTTCCTTCTTTTCCGCTTTTATCGGAAATGTATATGTAATCTGTCAGTTTGAATGAAATTGGAAGGAGATGTATGAAATAAATATATATACTTTTTTTCTGCTTCATTATATACATCACAAACCACTTTCTATTGGACAAAACATATGCACATATGTATGCGAACTACCTTTCCTCGGCCAAAACCACAGCAATAAAAAATCCTCCCGTATTTTTTGAAAAGTAAACTTATTTTTCCTCTTAAAGATCCTGAAGGCAAGATACTTTACTATATAAATAAGTGACAGCGAGTTGTTTCACGTATTACACAATGCACATATACAAATTGGCCACGGTGGCCAATGCAAATATGAAAGAACCATTCCCAGTCTGTAATAATTTAGATCAGTGTGCTTTCAGCCAGTGCATACGATAAGGAATACATTGTCTGGTCAAAAGAAACGACCATAGGTCATACTTGTAGACAATGCGGATATGCACTCCACTCAATTTGTTTTGCAGCATTAGAAACAAGGAAATGACAGGGTCCAAAACTCCAAACTGCTTTGTCTATTTTGTTTAAAAAACTTAGAAGTGCAAGGAAATCGTCATTCTACTAAGCAAAATCTGCAACAACTGGCAAGAAAAATGTAAAAACAAGTGACAAGAAGTTTTCTTCTGTGTCCATAGGAACTTTTTAAAGGGTTTCTGTATCATAAGTTGGCCGAGGACGTGGTGACGCCCGAAATATTATAGGTGTAATCTTAAATAAAACAGATAACGAGCTTTATCAGATTGGAACAAAGATTGGAATCATACAACAATTGTATTTTAGATCTGATTTCAGTGTTTGCCAAGAGGTATTCTGAATACCAGACTTGTACCGAAATATCACTACGCACAGTTGCGAACATGCATTCTACTGGGACTGGACAAGGATTCAAAAAATGTCTTTGCAAGAAGGGCAATTCTTATTGGGAAAACCTTTGTATTTCATTTTTAGTTGATATGTTTTATTTTTCCAGATTTTTAATACATTATATTAATAATTTAACACATTTGTGTTGTTTAGCAGTTGTATACAATTCTGTGGAAATATATATATATCTCCTAGAAAATATGTGTTTTAAGTCATCTTTTGTACGTCTTTGTATACATTTCCTAAATAGACCCGACACTATATACATTTCCTAGGAATTGTATATAATTCCTAGGTTCCATACATTTTCGGTAACATATGCAAATCATTGACACAAATAATAACAATTTTTTAAAACTGGTCAAAATTGATTTTCGATGAAAGTAACTTGAGAAAGAAAAAAGATACTGACGCAAAATTTTTGTCATCTTATACAATTTTTACCAATATTTGTAAAATCTTTAGAATTATTTTATGAACTTATTTTAGAAAAAAACAAATTATAAATGAAATTAAATTTTTACGTGTTATTCTTTAAAACATATTAAGATACTCACATTAAAGTTGATTCATTTCTTTAAAGTCTTTAAATAATTCAAAGTATTATACCTACAAACAATTTTATTGATTTAACTTTTCGAATATATCTCGACTGAAAACAGCTTAAATTTATGTCATTGTTTTCCATATACTTTTAAGTACTTTTATTCCAAAAAATGTACTTTTTCCAATAAATATCATTTGAAAACTTTAAGCAAGCATCAATGTGAAATCATCAGCTGGAATTCATCAATGCCTCTTTTTTATTTGTGCTTCATTAGATTTTAACCAATTTTTATTCAAGTTATTTTAGAGAAATATTTAATTCAAAAATGTGATTATTGTATTTGTGGGACCAGATTTAATTCAGCTCATTTCATCACTCCATTATACGCCTTATCGGCAAATATTGTAATATTTAATAAAAAAAAACATATTTTTCTCAAAAATATCAATTTATTAATAACTCATTCGCCATATGAAATATCTCACACAAAAGGAAACAGAAGATTTCTGGGTCTTTTTCCAAACCCCTTTTTGGATGTACATAATATGTAAGTGTATCTTAGCATTTTATACATATATTTATTAACAAACAGTCAAAAATACAAAAACACCCAATTCAATTCTTAATATATCGATAAGTTACCTTTTTGTTTATTTAAAATGTTTATATTTAAAAGATCTGATAAGAAGACAAATTCGAGTACGAAAAACAAGTAAGGACAAAAACAAAAGAAAATACATACAATCATTTATTTTTGGGTTTTGTCATCTATTTCGAGTTTAATAGGCTTAAATATTATTATTACGGTCAACTTTTTCCTTTTCCGTAAATCGATAAGATTTTCATGAGATTTTATTCGATGGTATGCGTACGGCAACTCGTTTGTTCAGAACGACGATTTCCAAATTATACGGAAGCTTATGTTGTTATATCTTACAAAAGGCATCTGTATGTCGAACTCCCATCCTCCCATTTATATGTTAATCTCTAGGACACTATCTGAAACCTTATGATATTGAATATGTTTTTCTTTCAGATGTTTTCCTAATGCTCAAAATAGATACAAGAACAAAAATAAATTATGGAATATTTAAAAGAAGAAAAAAATAAAACCAATTTGACAAAAATAGAAAAGATATTTTCATATGTAAAACAATATCGGAAATAGTTTCACTAATTTGGAAACAAAAACTCTTTGAGTATATTTAATCTTTTGTGTGAACAATTCATTTTCTTTTTCATTTAAAGACAAAGATAAATTAGTTTAAATTTAATAAAGACAATCAGAAAAAACCTGATTAATAAGTCTTCCATCAAAACTAATATAATCTAGAAATACGCCAAGTTGTTCATTATCGAAGGTTCGATATCAAATTATTGTGTGATTTTGAGTGATATTGGAACAATTCTAAGGAATGAGAGATATTTATTCCAATTACTGAATAAAAATTAAGCAATTTCTTATAGTAAATCTTAAACTTACAATACTATTTTTTATTTTACATAGCTACAAATTGTATCATTCACATTCAATATGCAGCTTAGGGATGGTTTGCAGCATGCGAAAAAATTTAAAGATGATAGAAACTTAACTGATGTCGGAAGTCTTGAAAATTTCAAATATTCAAATAATATTTTGACATCTGAATTTAATAGGCATCAAATGCTGTTGCTGCATACAACGTTCAAACCACGAATTAATAAAGCTCTTCTAGCGTCGTGAGGTGTAAATGACTTATGTGTTTGAAAATCGATTTAAGGAACCGTTTGAAGAATAAACCATCCAAAGTAAAGAACAAACAAAAAATGTTTCATTGGAGTTTCTTCGGCCTTGATCTTTCTTTATTGATTCAAGTTATGTCTTTAAAACTCGGGTATAGTTCTAACAACTTCGTTAATCTCGGTATGAAATAATATCTCAAAATTGTAAGTGAAACATTCCTTCACTTCTGGGACAGTTATCCTACTGGGACTTCGTTTTTCAATTATAGTTTACGTTATTTAATAATTTCAAGAACTTAATCGATTGTTTAGTGATCTAAAATTAAAAAAGGGACAGGGATGTGACCCACACTGACAATATCCTATCACGTATCGAGCGTTATTGAGTATAGTTAAAAAGTCGTCAGTTGAATTGTCCTAAGAAAATTAAAAATGACCAACAATATTATAATAAAAGAGTTTGATTTCAAAATCTATTTTCGTTAACGAGATTTTTATTCGAAAAACAAATTTTTAATCATTTCTTAAAAGTTTATATTTCTAATATAATGAAATGCACGACTGGGTCGCACGAACTTGCTCCTGTATGCTAAGAGTCTGTTTAAAAAAATACTTATAGGTATAAGATTTAAAAATACCTATAAAATAAGTTTGTCTTCAAAGATATAAATGCCTTTTAATTTGTCAAAAAAAACCGCACGATCTTTGTATATGAAAACCATAGTACTCTCATGAGCAGAAACTTTTAGGACCAGATGCCGAGTCGTTGGCGTGGCGTTAGTATCAAAAGTGAAAAAATTCAGCGGGAGCGAGAGAAAAATATTATTTCCATTCATATAAGCAGCCAGCAGAATAAGGGAGATAATAAATTTTCGACAGAAAAAGTCTACACAATTTCCTTCATTCTAATTTGAGTCTATTCTTGTATAATATGTTTTCACATAAAAGAGCTTCCATATGAAGGTAGATGAATTTGTTTTTTTATATCAATGCACTTTATATAAAAAACGGAAAAGTAAAACAAAATGGCTTAATATTGTATCTAAAAAGGGGATGAAAGACACTTTTGCATGCTTACGTCAGCTCTTTAGGATCTTTTACCGATATTTGTTTTTATTTACATTCATAAGTCTGCTTTTACTTGGGTACGATCTTTGTAAATATATGAAAAATGGTTTTTATTATTTATAAAGCTACGATGCTATTCATATAGATTCAACTTGTTCCTTAAAAGCTTTTTTCCTTTAGATAGCTTTATTGTAATTTCATATTAGAAGAACCAGGATGGAAAATAAATAAGATAAGAAAGAGGCATGACCATGAATGTTTTAATTGTAAAGCGATCGCCTATTGGTTGTGTAGTTAGGTAGCAGGTAGGTGTCTAAAACATATAAAGAATAGTTCAATGGCGAGCTTAACTTTATGCAGATAGATAGATAAGGACATGTTTGTGATGATAATGAAGGAATGTTATTGGTAGCTAAAAGGTACTATACTACATTCCTTCTTTACTATAGGTTTTCAGCGCTAAAATGAAGTTTTTACGTTCAGCTTATTTATTTTGTTAAAGTTTAAAAAAATAACAAGTATAGGTACGAACAGGTACAAGAAATTGCTATTCATGTTTTGTTTACAGTCAGGCTTTTGTGCGTTTGGGATTTTAGTTATGAAGTGACACGTAAGCAGTAGTTGTAGAAGTTGTACGTAATACCTTTATAAATAGGTACAATGTGTATACGTTGAAAAAGTGATACTAATAGAAAATACATATACTCTTTCTGGCCCGTTTCTTTAACTTGTACTAAGTTTATATAGGCGAAGGAAAGTAAATCATGTGTGAAACTACCTTATTCGTAAAGTATAATATTTTAAAATCAAATATACAAAGTTACCAAGATGTTATTTCTTGATAGACACTTTAAAATAGATTGTTGATTAAATATATCATATCCGATATAGTTGCGCTACACGCGCGGCCATATCGTTGGTATTTACAATAATTTTAGTTATAAAAATACATAAATATGTGCCAAATGTACTAATTTAGATAAAAGCTAGGAATGTAATTACAATTTTGTTAAAATATATATATATATATATAATGTAATTACAATTTTGTTAAAATAATGTGCTCTTTCGGGCTCATGCACAGTTAAAATATTAAAAAAAAAACTATTTTAAGATTCAAAATTTCGCCCGAAAAATAAGTTTGTCTTCAAAAATTTAAACGCCATTTTATAAATAAAAAAACATTTGATTTTCAAATTTTTTTTTTGAAAATCGTTAGAGCGGTTTTTTTTTAAATTAATTTTTTATATATAAAATTTTTCAATTTTGTTCTAAAAATATTTTTGGTACGCAGTTGTTTAGAAATTGTTAATATACGCTATAAGTTTGAATTTCGTAAAAAAATGTTGATCCGTTTTTGAGATATCGAGCTTTGAAAAAATGAAATTCAATATTTTTTTAAAAATCCAAATAACAAAAAATTGCACTTTTGATAATCAAATATTGTTAAAGCAGTATAAGAGCTCATTCAGAAAAAAAATTATTGAAATCGGTTTATAAGTTGCTGAGAAAATTAAAAAACAAAATAACGGTTCTATGAGCGGTACCTTTCCTGAGCAATACAAAAATTTGTTTTTCTTATTAAAAGCAGTCAAATTGAAAAATAAAATTTTAGAGAAAATTTAAAGAAAATCTATCGGTTTGTTTTTAAGAAAATTCAAATTTTCGTTTTTTGACCAAAAAAATTGTATGGTGGCCACTGTTAGTTTCGATCTTAAAAAAAAATGAAAAAAACGCCTAACGCGAATCTGCTCAAAACCTTAACTTCCAAGTTTAGACTCAATCGAAGCAATGGTTTAGGCTGTAGGAGCGTGGACAGACAGACAAAACCGACCGGACGGAATCGCGGGACCCACTTTTTTCGACTTCTCTACCATCGTAATATCAAGTTTGATTAAAATCTCGAGTTCGAAATTTTGCACGAATGCAAAACTTGCCATATAGTTCCTATATGTCGCAAGTAAAAAGAGGATGGGATGCGACCCACACTGATAACTTCCCATCCCGTCTGTCGATTTGTCCTGCTTAAAAGTCTGTCTATATGTACTAGTATCTGTTGGATTTTTATATAAAAATTACTGAATATCAAAACAATATTTTCTGTGAAATATTTTGAAAATCATTTTTTACCAACTTTTGTTAATTTTTTTCCGGTTTTTAGTTTTTTGTAAAAAAAACTGTCAATTCGATTTTTTAAAAATGTTATTTAATGTTGACAACAATATTTTTTGAAAGATAAAAGTAAATTAAAGCCAATATCTCAAAGTTTTGAAAAGATATTTGAGTCGAAAATCAATTTTTACTAACTTTTATTAATTATTTTTAGGTTTTTATTTTTTGTAAGAAAACTGTCACTTCGATTTTTTTCAATATTGTTCAGAATGTTGAAAATAATATTTCCTCTAAGATAAAATAAGATTAAAACCCAAATTTCAAATTTTTGAAAAGATATTTGAATCGATATTCAATTTTTACCAATTGTGAGTAATGTTTTTTATTGGATTTTTATTTTTTATAAATAAAACTGTCACTTTGATTTTTATCAAAATTTTATCAGATGTCAAAAACATTATTCTTCGTTGCACAAAATTGTTTTGGAAATGAAATCATATTTCAGTCGAAAAGTTTTGGACGTGACAATTTTGTTTCCAGTTTTTTTGATTTATAAAAAAAATTGTTGAATGGAATTTTTCCAAAAAATATACTTGCTTGGTATCAGGTTACAGTTTATTATATAAAATTTAATTTAAGTCACTAACGTTTTTGAATCGTAAGATATTTAGGGTTAAGCAAAATTTTCACCTTTTTTTTAAACTACTATGGTAAAAAAACCACCCATGCAATTTTCTTGAGAGCCTTTTGTGCATCTTTCTGTCTTATTATCTGTACAACAAAATTTATTTGAAGTCGATATCTCTTCTGGTTCTTGAGCTATGGATGACGAAAAAAACGTCGCGAACATACGGACGTACGAACATACGTACACACGCACGCACAGACATCTTTCTAAAAATCTTTTATTTCGACTCTAGGGACCTTGAAACGTCGAGAAATGTCAACATTTTCAATTTGGCAAATCGGACATATTACAATAACTTCCTATGGGAAGTTAAAAATTATTCGCAGATTTCCTAGCGATTTTTGGCATTGTTGTATATATTTCCTAGAAATTATATATAAACACGGATTACATACATTTCCGGTAACATATATATTTAAATAATTTTAATGCTGAAATATTCTAGTCAAAAATCTTTTTTTTTAACAATTTTTAATATTATTAGGAAATGATTGTAATCATTCCGATTTTTCGAATTGTAAATGTTGACATTTCTTGTTGTTTCAACGTCCCTAGAGTGGGTCGTTTTTTTTTAACACAGCAATTAAACAAAAGTGAAAAATTAAGTTAAAACAAAATATCTTACCAACCAGTAACTCTAGTGCGTTGAATATATTGTTACTTGATACCAAACTAGTACATTTTTGAAAATAATAAATTCAACGATTTTTTTATAAGTCAAAAAACCGAAAAATAATTGTCAACTCGTATATTTTACGAACAAAAAGCGTCTTTGTTCAGATGGTTTTAAACCAAATAACAAAAAAGAGTTTAGATGCGACCCACGCTGATAACTTCCCATTCCGTCTGTCGATTTGTCTTGCTTAAAAGGTGTGCAGGTATCGTGTTTTGTTAAAAAAGTTGTCAGTTGAATTATTCCAAACATATTTAAAATGTTTGCACATAATAAAATAGTTTGATTTCAAAATCTATTTTTGTAAATGAGAAAACAATTTTTTATCAATTTCAATAGCATTTCTTAAAAGTTATTATTTCTTAAATAAACAAATACAAATCGGATGAATGAAATTGATTTGAAGTCAATATCTTCTATTATTGACGAAATATCGAGAACTGAACATCAACTTTTATGAAATGATCGTACATTTTTTTTTCTGAATAAACTGAGTGCAAGATTTTGAAAAAAAATATAATTACTGACTTTCGGAAACCATATTTTCTGAGAGATAAAATACATAAGTAAATTTTTACAAACTTTTAGTAACGATTTTTTATGTTTTTAATTTTATTTAAAACTGTCAATTCGATTTTACTCAAAATTTTATCGAATGTTGAAAACAATATTTCTTATAAGATCAAATTAATTTGAAGCCAAATTTTTTAAATTTTTAAAAAAAGGTTTGAGTCGAAAATTAATTTTTGCCAACTTTTGTCAATTTTTTAGGTTTTTAAATTTTTGTAAGCAAACTGACAATTCGGTTTTTCTAAAGTTTTTGTTGAATGTTGACGACAATATATTTTAAAAGAAAAATTCTCAAAGTTTTAAAAAGATATTTAAGTCGAAAATCAATTTTTACCAACTTTTAATCATTTTTTTTTATAAATAAATAAATTGGGTGGCGCAACAGTCCGTTTAAGAACAAGGGATTAGTGACTGACAATTCTTAACCATTCCTGTTTGCGAGTTCTGTTGTCAGGAATAGAAGGGACCTACAATTTTAGGCCGAATCCGAACGGCTAACTTGAGAAAGCACTTTTTCATGACAAGAATAACTCTTGAAGGATTTGTCAATTCCTCGCAAGAGGTAGTACTCGGGAAAATTATTTTTTTTTTTAAATTAAGGTGGCACAGGCAGGGATTGAACCCAAGACCCCTTGCGTGACAATGCAACGCACTTACCATCATGAAACGGGGTTTAGGTTTTTATTTATTGTATTAAAAATTCAATTCGATTTTTTTCAAAATTTTTTCGAATGTTGAAAGCAATTAGTTGAAAGTTTTGAAAAGATATTTGAGTCGAAATTCTATTTTTTCCAATTTTTAGTACTGTTTTTGTTTAAGGTTTTAGTTTTCGAAAAAACTGTCACTTTGATTTTGCGCTTAATTTTACCAGATGTCAAAAAAGTTATTCTTCACTGCACAAAATTATTTTGAAGGTAAAGTTATTTTTTGTTCGCAAAATATACAAAGGAGAATAATTTTTGGTAAAAATTTTTGATTTATGAAAAAACGTAAATTGAACGGTTTTTTAAGATAAGAACAAAATTTAGTACATAATGATATTATTTTGAACTCAGAACCTTCTTTTATTAACGAGATATCGAGAATTGAACATCAACTTTTAAAAAAAATAGTGTTTCGATTCTTTTAAAAAATTTTCAAGATGTCATTATTCTTCGTTACATTAAACTAATTTGAGATTAAAAGCGTTAGGAGATATTTAAAGTCAATAAAAACTTTTCTTGCTTGCGACATACAGGATCTGTTTGGCAATTTTTGCTTTCATAAAGAAATTTCGAGCTGGAGTTTGGAATTTTACATGACGATACTATGGTAGAGAAGTTAAAAAAATGGTTCTTTCCATTCCGCCCGTCTGTCTGCTTTGTACTGGTATTGAGTCGATTGACTTCATCTTTGGAAATTAAAGTTTTAAGCTTATTCGGGTAAGCTTTTTTTTCGTTTTTTCTTCCCATACACCTTTGGTGGTCAAGAATGGCAAGTTCGAATTTTTTCTCAAAATCAAACCTATAGTTTTATTTTAAATGTTCGATAAGTTTTGTTCTTAGATTGGCTAATCAACCGATTTTGATGATTAGTTTCAGCACGAGCTCCTATACCGTTTAAATAATTTTATATAAATAAAAATGTCATTGTTTCCGTTTTTGATATTTTAAAAAAATATAAGTTTTGTTTTTAAATTCGATACTTTAAAGATGGGTCATCAATTATTTACAAAATGGGAAAAAACCTATATAATTTTATATGTTGTATATAATAAAATAAGTTCTAAATAACTTCATAGCAAAAATATTTTTAAGCTCAATTTGAAAAATTGTATATGCCTATAAAAACTAATCTTAAAAAAACCTCTCTAACGATTTGCAAATACAAATTTTGAATAATTAAGTTTTGTTTTAGAAATCAAATTGTTTTTAAACTTTTGAAAAGAAACAAATTGAAGTCGATATTATGTACTGGTTCTTGAGTAAGGGACCACAAGAAATGGTTTCCCCAATATAGGGACCTTTAAAAGTCGAGAAAAATGTCAAAACTTTTAATTCAACTACTCGGGCCGATTACAATAAATTCATATACAAAGTTAATAAAATACTTTTTTTAGATAGATTTTTGTTTCGTCTCATATTTTACTATTAATTGTGATTTAAATTATTTTTGCTAATATTTACATCATGAATTTGGTTAAAATTTTTTAGCAAATCTATTAATAATATTTTGTCAACAGTCTACAACCGATAAGGATTCCGAATAAGTATATAACTCTTACCTCAGTAATAGTAGCTTTTAATTAATTTAAAAAGTGCAGTTCTACACTTCGGTTCTATCGAGGAAGACAACTTGTTTGTCTGCCGTAGACCAACAAAGAGATCGGTCCACAATATGAAATTACAATTTCTTTACATATTTATACATATTTATATTTCTGTGATCAAAAAACAAGTGTATTTGGTTTTAGCGTATACACAACATGTTTTTTTTTAGGGTCCTTATAACAAAACGGTGACTTTTTTTGTTAAATGAAGATAATAATCTTTTCAAAAAGGATTCACGAAAATAATAAGAAGTAAGATAATAAAATCTTTTTAATAAAAGTAAGCGAAAAGTAACCCGACTAAAATTCATGCCCACACTAATCGCAACATTCAGTGTGGGTCATTTTTTACGGCACACTTTGCATATATTCTTAATTGTTTTGAAAATGGCAACAAGAGATATTAGTTTTTGTGAAGCTTCTCCCTATTTTATTGCCAAAAACAGATGTTTGTGTTTCGGTTTTTTATTACTCATGAAAGCATTATGTTATTGTATTGCGTATTTATTCGAGATTCTAATTTCCCAAATGGTTTTGTATAGTTCTGCTTTGAAGATGCAATCGTTATCAGCTTTTAAGTCAAGAAATGTTTCCATAGTTGCCGCCAGCCATGAAAAATGATCCGATCAGATTTTTGCTACAATGAAACGGTTTTAAATGCTTATATTATTTATAACCCTTTTGTCGATCCTTACCTGTGTCACTTTTTCCACTTCAAAATTTTCATAAGAAGTAACCTTTCAACGAAAGATGCCAGACATTTGATTTGCGATACCGCCAGACACCATGCTTTGAAAAATTAAATAATTCCCATACCTAAAGCCATTCAAAGTCAAAGAACAAATAGATTTTGAAGTCACACAATTGAAACAAATTAACAATAAGTATTTTTTGTTGTTCTTTATCTTTCAGACATCATTATGAAGATGGCTTCGTTAGGGTTTGGTTCATTTTCTATTTAACTCTTCATAAAAGTCTTTGTTATATTTAAACACGCAATAAAGTCCCTATATACTCCTACTTATATCATTATGTGAGAAAAAATTACATTCAAACCCATAATAACCATATAAGTCGATTGCATGTTAATGTCCTTGCACGCCTCAATTCTAACAAATTGTCTTTTAGTCAATTTTCAGTATTTACTTTATTTTTTGAAATAAAAAAAGAAAAGCGAGAACGAAAAATCACCAACTTTTATATCAATAAAAATTAATCGTCTATTACATTTGGAAAAGCATTAAAAGTCAACGGACCATTAAGTTTGTAGTAAGGCAAGTGTCTATATGATTTTGTTTCTAAATATTCTTATCACCAACGTTTTTGGCCATTATCGTCAATGGGCGTTTTCAAAATCAATTTTTATGGTGGCGGAAAAATCAATGTCACTCAAAATCTACTTTAAAGAAGCCATTATGTTCAGTTCCTTCTTCTTCGTCCTTAAGCCACTAAACGCTTATTTACTGGGACAAAATTGAGCAATTTAATATCAACTTTTGCAATGATATTAACATAAATTCATTAAATATTCAATTTATTCTTCACAGAAACTTTGAGACTTGAGAATTGAGTTGTTACAAACACCAAAAGTTAGAAAACCGTGTTATTATATACTTTTTCTTCCCCGTTGCGGCGTTGTTTTTCTCTATCATTTGTTGTACTCTGTTCCTGACATCTGAGCCCTTTGTAATAACATAACCATACCTACTATCATTTTTCTTTTCTGTTTTAAAAGGCAAACTTCTGTGAAACTCCTTATTGTTGACATGATATGGGTTGTACCTCAATAACCTAAAGCTAACCTGTCTAAAATGGTATGGTGGGAAATAAAATACTTCTTGCAGTCTTTTTGATATTGTTTTTGTTGTTCTATTAAAGTAATTGAAGGTTCAGAAGCCTGAAACAACAACAAAAAATAATACTAATAACATACCACACCCCAGCAGACATTTTAAAGTGTTATTTGGGGTGTTTTTGAAATTTTCAAAAACAAAACCACGACACAAACAGCAGCGTGGAGTCAATCCAATTCGATCCAATCCGCAAATTGAATATCGATTCATTCATAAATAAGTGAAGTGAAAATGGCTATTAATGTCACTTAATAATATAGTTTTGGTTCGCAGAGTTCGTGCATTTGGTCAATATATATTTAGATACAAAAACAAGAAAGTGGGGACGTTTTTTAAACAAAAGCAGCAATAAAAATAGGGTTTGAGGTAGAAGACGGACTTAACAATAGATACATTTGTTTTGAATCTTGATTTTCTGATTTTTATTGGCACATAATAGACGAACAAAATGAAAATGAAAAAGGAAAAAGTATCGACACGCCTTAAAAACAGGACAATGGGTAAATAGAAAAGGATTTTTATGCTGAGTTTTTCAATAAAGAGACAATTACGAGTATTGAACAAAATCGTTATTTATAGGGGTAATTTGATTTTAATTTATGAGGACAGTATTTTGGAATCGTTTCATGCATTGTTCTGATGTGTGCTGTGCAGTGCTGCAATGGCATGTTCCTGTGACTTGTGCATAGTGCATCAATGATCCGATTTATGGACAATTTAAACGATGTATTTATTGACTTTTGTTATTGTGTTAGTGATGATTTGCACTGCTGACTTTGCAAACAATCCATTCTCTAGTGATTTGATATGATCGTATATTATAACAACTGAAGTAAATAAAATAATTAATGATGATTGACCGAAATGCAAACAAGTTTCAAAAGTTGTAAATTATATGAGTCTTTGAAATGTTGTTAACTAAGTTATTTAAAGCTTTTGAAAATCTTTGTAAAATTGTATGTTTCAGAATGCATTTAATCCTTAAACTATTAAATAAAGCATTTATGTTGCACGAAATATGAAATAGTGAAATTTAAAAAAAAATGGAGACTATCACATTATGGTGATGTAGAAAGGATCGATTCTGTGTTCAACAGGTTTTCAGTAGTTGTGTCCTTATACATATATACAGTTACATAAAAATTAAAATAAAATTTGTATAAGCATATATTTTTTTTTTTTTTTTTTTTTTTTTTTTAATAAATTTTTTCTAAACTAAATTGCTAGTACCCGTAGCATGATGGTTAGTGCGTTGGACTGTCAGTCGTTCTTTGACTTCCAGCGAGTGAAGAAGTGTGCATTAATCTTTTTTTCAATTTGCAATTTAAATTTAAAAAGTGTTGAGCATTTGCTAAGTTGGCATTGTGCCACAGTTTTCAATAAGTAATCGATAGCCTAGTGGAGGTGGCGGCCGAACACAACTCCAAGGGTCGTGGGTTCGAATCCCGGTCGGAGCGCACAAAAAATATTGAAGCTTTTTTTCACAATCGTGAAATCGTAGATTTTATTGATTGGGAAAAAAAGCAAATGGAGAGGGAGAGGAAAGCAGGGGTATCGAAAGATACCTCTGCCAATACATCAGGTGATGTTACTGTGGTGCAAGCAGCGGTACAAAAAATCACCGAAACACAATCGGACCATTCAACTGACCAGTGGGCAATAGTAAAGAGAAAAAGGCAATCTCCCAACTTGGTAAAACGTACTAATCCAGCCAAGCGGAACGCAAATAAGAAAAAAATGGAAGAAAAATCGAAAGGTGTGGCGTCAGAGCACGAAACATCAGAGAGTGATGACTCTGGGAGCCCAGATTACGTCTCAGAGGGTGGAGAAGGGCAGTTTAGGTCTCCGAAATATAGGAACAAGATCCTATCGGAGACAGAACCGCCAACAAATAAATCGTTGGAGGGGGAGGTGGACCAAATCCTCCATGAAGAAAAGCAACTGATGGAGGCACTGCAAACTAAACAGGCCGCCATCAGTAAATTTGAAGACAGCCTGAAAAAACTAAAGGAGGAAATGGAGCCACTCCTCAGCCAACTAAAGCTTAAGCAAGAAGCGCGCCGGCAGCAAGTGGCAGCGCAACTGCAACTGCAACAAAAACACCAGCAGCAAAAACAACAGCAACAACAACCACAACCCAAGCCCGCTCCCAAAAACACAGGAGCGGAGCAAAATAAAAAGAAGCCAGCAGCAGTGACAGGCCCAATTGCTGAGGGCCCATCGACTTCGGCTAAGGCCAAACAGCAGCAACAACAACAGCTACAACAACAGCAGCAGCATCAACAGAAACAGCAGCAACAGACACAGCAGCAGCAAAAACAGCAGCAACAGCAAAAACAGCAGCAGCAGCAGCAACAACACCAGAAACAACCACAGCTCAAGAAGGAGAAGGTGCCACCAATTAGGACCTATCAGGTTGACCTGCAGGACTTGAAACAGGTATGTAAGTCGGCCACTAAGGGAAATTTTTTACTAAATATTTTGAACGAAAAAGAAAAGCGGTATTCGGTACAGTGCTTCTCACTGGCCGAATACAAGCTAGTGAAAGAGTTACTTAAGGAGGCCACAGCTGAGTTCTTCAGCTACACGCCTAAGAGCGAAAAATTCCAGACGGTCCTTCTGAAGGGCATAAGTTCCTGCACGGAACCAGAGGAGCTTTTAGCTGAGCTCCGTCAAAAAGCCACAGACGATCTCGATTTTATCGGGGTCAAGCCTTTCACTACGGTGAAGTCCAGGCGAGGGGGTTATAGGCTGCCAATGTTCCTGGTAACATTATCGCCCCAAAGCAGTGTTAATAGTGTCAAGGGAATCACATCTCTCGACAATCAAACTGTACGCTGGGATACATTAAAAAGGCACGACGGCATTTTACAATGTACTAACTGCCAGAGGTTTGGCCATGCCAATGCCAACTGCAATATGCAGTTGCGTTGTGTCAGGTGCGGAGAAACCCACAAAGTAGGTGAATGTAAGCTGGGGAATGAGCGGGTTGAGGATTTGACCCTGCTCAAGTGTGTCCTTTGTGGAAACCAAGGGCACCCGGCTAGCTATAGGGGTTGCCCTAAGGTCCAGGAAATGAAACAGAAACAGGCCAGTCAAAAAGCCGAAATAAGTCGAAAAGTTCGACAGGCTCCTATACAAAAATTCGTAGATCCCAAATTCTCTTACGCCCAAATGGTGTCAGGGAGTGGAAACACGAGACAGGCTCCACCAACGGTTGCCCCAAAGGCCCCTGTGCCTAAGGCACCAGAGGTGCAGCCTGACATTGTAGCCTTGTTGTTGAGCATTCAAGGTCAACTAACAGGACGGCAAAGTCAGATAAAGGAGCAAGGCAAAAGGGTAGATCATCTCTACTCTTTGTTGCCTGGCCTGGCGCAATTTAGACCATAATGGGCGCGCTGCCGGAGACGCGCCTAAAAGTCCTAGCTGTGAATGTAAATTCACTGATTAGGATTGAACGAAGAGCCAATATGTTCCAATTGTTGAAAGACTACAGTCCCGATGTGTTTATGGCTAGCGAAACTAAGCTAAACCACAAACACAAATTGACTCATAAAAATTACAATATCGTAAGAAAAGACCGGCCCGACTCCACTCAAGGAGGCGGTGTCGCTCTCTTTATACGAAAAGGCATTAATTATAAAGTCATATACAACAATGAATTGCGAAAGCTCAAGACGCTAGAAGTTTGCGTTGTATGCATCTCTCTCACTCAAGGGAAGCGGATGTATATGATTGCGGCTTATGCGGCTGGAGCTCCGCAGGTTACTTACTTTGCTTCAGAACTCGAGATTCTTTTTAGGGAACTGAAACTGAGCTTGGAAGAAAACTATTTCATCTTGGCCGGTGATTTGAACGCAAAACATGAAGATTGGGGAAATCAACATAATAATCCCAGAGGTAATCATCTTTTTAATTTGATGAATCTTAACAGCGTTGAATATGGCGTCGACCTGCTGGCTACCGAAAAGCCATCGTATCCAAGAAGCGGCTCCTTTCTGGATCTTTTGCTGTACGACACTAGACTGACAGTAACAGACAAAGTGGGTAATCACCCTCGAAACTGCTTACAGACAGTCGAGTACGACAGTGATCACTGCGGACTGGCTGCTGTAATGCAGATTCCGAACGAACGCGTGGAGTTGGAGGACTACGTTGCAACGCACGCTTACAATTACAGTAAGATGCGTTGGCCTCGTTTCACCAACGCCTTAGCGAGAGAACTTCGTTCGAGTGACATAGCCCCACCAAACAACAGAAACCTGACAAATACAGAAATTGACCAACACCTACAACAGATGAACGAAACAATAAAACGAACGATGGAACGGACAATCCCAAAGTACAAAGAACGGGAACAAATGGACGCTTACAGAAACGCGACAATTGACGCACTACGTAGGCACAAGAGTGGCTTACTAACAAGACTCAAAAACTTGCATAGACGACTTACAGACCCACGCGACTTGGAGGTTAGGACACTGAAATCGTCAATAAAAAATGTCAATCTGTTGATTAAGGAGAACTACAGGCTATCAATTAACAAGTACTGGGACCGCAAGATCCGGTCAGTTAATTCGAGTGACCCTAGTATGTTCCCCAAAATCAACAAGATATTCAGGAAAAAAAACGATAATGACCTTCCGTGTATTAAACTCCAAAGAACTGAAGAGAACAGAGACGTACTCAGGACAGCACAAATAGATCCAGAAGAAGCCATCTTTGACGATGACTTTTATATAATTGAAGATCCGAAGGAAAAAGTGGAGGCGGTGGAGCTGCTTTATAGCAAGTGTACAAGGTAAATGTTAGCATTCGCCCCAACCACGACCTGGAAAACAGAGCCCTACTTAATCACTTTTACCTTCGAAATGATATGACACAATGGCGATCTGAAAACGGCGGTTTTATACGGTTCAATGACGATTCCTTGGCAAATGCCATAATCGCCGAGCAAACGGGACCAAGTCCCTTGTTAGTGACGAAGGTTGAGCTTCAGCTCATCTTCAATTCAATAAAAAACAAAAAGTCAGCAGGTGTCGATGGTATATCCAACGTTGTACTAAGACATTTACCGATGGAAGCAATTGACATTTACACCACACTCTTCAACAATGCACTGAATAATGCATATTATCCAGTGCATTGGAAGACCGCTGTGGTTCATCCTCTCCCGAAAAAGGGAAAGGACAACTCCAACCCGTCAAATCTTCGGTCGATAAGTCTTCTTCCGAGCATCAGCAAAGTTTTCGAAAAAATCATTAATAGGGCTTTGACTAAGTGGGCTGCGGACAACAAAATAATTCCGGATAAACAGTTCGGGTTCAAGGCGGGTCATGACACAATTCATGCTGCGTCTAAACTCGTTTCTGATATCCAATGGAATAAATCAAAACAACAATGCACAGGTGCTGTCCTGGTTGATTTGGAAAAGGCCTTTGACACCGTATGGTTAGAGGGTCTTTACCTAAAATTGAGCAGGTTTGGCATTAGCAAGCCATTGTTGTATATACTTTATGATATGCTTAACGGTAGAAAGTTTGTTGTCAAAAGTGGCAATGTAACTTCTACCACAACATTCTCAATTAAAAATGGTCTTCAACAGGGAGCGGTGAATTCGCCGATTCTCTTCAACATTTACACCAGCGATCTGATAGGTAGTCTTACAAAGGCAATTGCGTACGCCGACGATCTAATTGCGTACAGAACTGCCCGAAAGGTTGAGGTTATTAGAATTCTCTTGCAGCGTGATTTCGACAAGATTCAGCGATATTGCGACGACTGGAAACTGAAAATAAATGTCCAGAAGTCAGAGACAATTCTGTTCCGGACTCCGTTGGCTAGGGCCACGAGGGATACGTGTAAGAATTGGCGCAAGATGGTCATCGTTGATCTTCACGGGCAGCCATTGGCGAGCAAAAGTGTAGTGAAGTACCTCGGTATCTGGTTAGATCAGTATTTATATTTCGACAGACATATAAATGCTGCTCTGACCAGGGCCAGAGGAGCCTTCGCTCTGACGAAACGGCTGTTTTTTAGCAGTCGGCTTGACCCCAGAGTGAAGGTAATTTGCTACATGGCCCTCATACGGCCAATGATCGTGTATGGTTGTCCTGTGTGGTTCAACGTTGCCCCTTCCCAGATGGAGAAGTGTCGGGTGTTCGAGCGGCAGTGTTTACGACGCTGTACCGGCTTATATCGAACAGCCGAATCTTCTTATGTGCATTATTATTCAAACGAGGTCCTATACAACGGGGCTCGAATCAACAGAATTGACAATTTCGTGATAAAACTCGTTCGAGGTCACATTGCAAGAGCTATGTCTGCGACCAACAATTTAATTTTCGGGGCGTTCTATCCGAACGACGAGTATTTTGAGAGTGCACGCTTGAGCGGCTTCATTCCCCCAGAGGCATTCCTCTTTTTAGATAGATGCGGTCTGATACAGGATAGATTGGCAGTTCCGTTAATCTACCACGTCAGACGAAGAACCGTGGATAGGCGACTCCTGTACAATCGGGACGTCATGGCACAAGGCGGAGCAGAGCTCCTTCGGTTCAGTAGGGCTGTGTCCGAACGGGACCGAACGGATAGGGTGAAGCAGGAGAACCAGTTTTGGTGGCTTCAATCGGCACTTGATATTGGGTAGTCGGGATGGGGCTTTAAGCCTTGGCCGGCTTACATACTTGTTTTATAGTTTTAGGGTTTAGTTTTAAGTAGAATAGGCATGGTGGCACAAAAAAAAATAAAAAAAAATTAAAAAATAAAAATAAAAAAAAAAAAAAACAAAAAAATAAAAAAATTAAAAACAAAAAACATCAAAGAAAAAAAAAAAACATACAAAAAAGACAGTAAAATATAAAAACAAAACACGTTAGATTCGCTGCTGTGGTTGTTCTAGTTTTAAGTAGTTTATAGGTAGAATAGGTAGTTTAAGTTAGTTTTAAGTTTTATTTAAGGACCTTATTTTAAGTAGTTTGTAAGTAAAAATAAAAAAGGTTATTGATATTAGTTTTTTTCAAAATTTTCTAATGAAAACAAAACAAATAAAATTTAAATTGAAGTAAAATATATCTTAAGGCCGAAAGGCATTAGTAATTAGTGTTATAGTTTAGCTTAGAGTGTCCGTATGGGACCATTAAGTTAGTTGTAAGTTTTGGATAATTTAGGCTAGTTTTATGAATTTTTGTCTAGCTTTAAGATAGGTTTAAGATTGAATTAAATAAAAATGAATTTAAAAAAAAAAAAAAAAAAAAAGTGCGTTGGACTGTCATGCAAGAGGTCTTGGGTTCAATCCCTGCCTGTACCACCATAATTTTAAAAAAATAATTTTCGCGGGTACTGCCTCTTGCGAGGAATTGACAATTCCTTCAAGAGTAATTCATGTCATGAAAAAGTGCTTTCTCAAACTAGCCGTTCGGATTCGGCCTTAAATTGTAGGTCCCTTCCATTCCTGACAACAGTACTCGCACACAGGAATGGTTGAGAGTTGTAAGTCACTAGGCCCTGGTTCACAACGGGCTGTTGCGCCACCCCATTTGATTTGAAATTGCTTTTTACCAAATCAACTTTTACAATTTTTCATTTTCTAAGTATCCTAAGATGTTCTAAGGTCGTGTTTTTGAGTTATTGTGATTTTAGTTTATTCTTTTTATTATTTATTATATATAGTATCACATCTTTAATCAAAAGAAGATTTTTTGATTATTATCGAACATAAAAAAACCTAAGATATTTTACCCAAATCATTGCCTATTATCTGATAATTGAAATAATAGATTGATACGTAAGACAAATCATCCTCGACTTAATTTGTTTTACCTTTTCGCAAAAAACCCAACGAATTAAACATAAGTTTTTTAACAAATTTTCATAACACAAATATTCTTGTTTTTAAACATTTATCAAAAATTGTAAAAAAGGAAAATACTTTTTAGAGTGAATATAGAAGAAAAAAATAAACAAATACAACCACTGAAGTCGACTCAAGAGTGTTTATTTTTGGACCACAGAATTGTATTCTAAATTAAATTCTCAACCTACAAAATTAGGCTCTCAATTTTATAAATAATAAGAATGTTCAAAAATAAACACTTTGTTTTATATTTTTTTAAAGTTGAATTATTTAACAAAATTTTAATCTTGTTCTTAGCCAAAATGATTCATTGTTACCTGCAAATGGTTTACCGAGGAGTGAAGATCCATTAAATGTTTCTTTCAAGAGGATATTACTACCCTTTTTATGTACGAGCATTCGAATTCCTGAATATTGCAATAGGTAAGAAAGACAGAGTGTGGTAAGGCATTCCATATTCGCGTAGTACGACTAAAGAACAAATCTCTTTCTTTGACACTACTACCAAAGTTGAGCTCGAGGGTATACTGATGAGCATTTCTAGAAGCTCGAGTATTACGGTTAAACTGTTTAAAGGGAAGAAATGCAGCTGGCTATTTCTCTAGAGCATAAACTATTCAAGGAACTTTAAAAGAGGGTGAGAAAAGAAACTTTTAGAGAACGTTCGGCGAGGGAAATGATCCATTGATGGTATTATCACCAATCAATATAAATTTTTTGTTCAAAACTGTCCAAGAGGCTTAAGTTATTTGTAGGAGCATTATACAATATATGGAAGTTATATTTAAGCTTTGGACGTTTAAGTCTTGTAGATAACAGCCAGGTTAAAAAGGGAGAAAAACTTCTTGCATCATTTTAGAAAACTCAAACATCTTGCTGCATTTTTGGCGACATCGCGTATGCCATTGTGCCACAATAGGTGGTAGTGATACACATATCGATAATATCGGAATGTCAAGTCTTTTTGATTTCCATCCATGGATAATAGCAAAAGAGGTATATCTCGTTTTGATGATACAAGACAGCATTGCGTTTTCGAAGCATTAAGTTTCATGCGGTTTTTTAATCCCCATTGTACAATCCTGTAGATTGGAAGTTAATGAGCTTATCAAATTATGTGGTTGCGGTTCCACATCCGAAGAAGATTGATATAAATCTGAAAAGAAATATAAAAAGCTAAGAGTACTATATAAATAATTTATTGTATTAGGAGTTGCAAACACGATAACATTAAAAAATGAGAAAGAGTGTTGGAGATAGAACAGAGCCCTGGGGCACACCAACATTTATTTTGTGATTTTCAGACTTGAACCCGTCCAATACAAAGTGTATTTAACGATTCGAAATGTAATTACTAATCGAATGAAGAAGGGATTAATGAAAACCAAAAGCATGCAAATATTTTTGAAATATCAAGTGCAATAATCTTACTTTCTCAAAAACAATGTAGAGATTTGCTCCATTTTTCGGTGATATGAATTATGAAATCATCAGGTCCATCAGTTTTGTTGGACTTTGGATTCGGTATAGCTATCTTCACTTCGTCGAGGTAGTGTAGGTGGAATTCTTGTTCTGCATAGCTTGGGTTAAATTGTGTTATCTTTCTTACAGTGGAATATTGTTTGGGGAAGTGATTTTCCTATACTCTCAGAATATACTACTGTTCTACTAAGATGTTCCCCTGCTAGTCATTACAGGCTTTGGTTCGGTTTTCTTCGGATTTTTTTGTTACCTTTTGGTAAAATTTACGAACTTCATTGCTGTTACGACATTTCTCTTTCTCCTTGATCGCAATCTTTGTATGCTATTTTTATTTCTTTTTAAGAAGCCTGTGTTCCTCTCTCCTCTTCAGCTCATAGAGCTCGCAAGTAATTCGAGTACTTCTGTGTAGCATTTTGTATACCTATTTGCTTAGCTACGTGCGCTTGAAGGCACTATTCGTCTGTTGTGGTCCTTTGAAACCTTGCAGATGCGTCATCTCTGATGGCTATGAGGCCATGTTCCCTTTGGTTTTGAAAATCAGATGCAGGCAGCTTTTGCGAGTTGCCAATTAATGTCGAATCTTCTCACAGCACTTTTTTGTTTTGGTTTGGATCGTAATATCACCAGCCGTACCTTGGCTACAACGAGCAAGTAGTCCAAGTGAATGTTGGCCCCTCGGAATTCCCGGACATTCTGTATACTGGAGAAGTCTTTTGCGTCGACAGCAATGTGGCCAGTCTGGTTGATAGTTAATTGATCAGGAAATTTCGATGTAACATTTTGGATATTCGAATGTATGAACTGCGGGCAAGCTATCGGACCGTCTCGTTCCCAAGTGAAAGCGATCACCCTGAATTCGTTAAAGGATGTGGTGGGTGTTAAAATTTCCTAAGAACATTTTAATGTCATAGCCAGGGCACTAAAATGTTCTTGTCCAAGAGCTCGAAGAATATTTCTTTGGTGTCTTCATCTTTCTTTTCTATTGGGGCATATTATGCTTCTGTAACTGAATGCAGCCTCAATGCGGATTGTCGAGATTCGCTGGGTCAAAATGTTGAAACTCAAAAACTTTTGAAACTGACTAGCTTACAATATTTCAGAATTTAAGACTTTTTTGTAGAGCAACGAAAGTGCATACATAATAAAATATTTTTTGATCGTGACGTTTGCTGTGTGTCACGTAGCGCCGCTATGTTCTGCTGAAACCACATGTCGTATATGTCCATATAGTTTAATTTGGGTCATAAGAAATTAGTTTTCATCATTATGTAGCGCTCGCGGTTGACGGTGACCGACTCACTAGCGTCTTTTTCAAAAAAATACGGACCAATTACGCCACCGGCTAATCCACACCAAACGGATGCATTATCACCTGGTAAACCTGGTGTGCGTTCGTGTCGTCCTATAAACTTTAATTTTGCTTGTTAACACAGCCAATCATCCAATAATGCGCCTTATCATTATTGGATGAATGGTTAGTTGGATCTTGTACTGGTGAATGCTCATGTCCTGACGCAAAATTCACCAAGTTGAAGTATGCGAAAAACTGAGTTCTTGTGTACGGTGAGGAATATACTGCCTTGGGTTCTGCTGTACAATTTCACGGATTGCGGCGATGTTCTCGGCCGATTCTGCGTTCCTTGAACAAACGGGTTTTGAATGATTGTTGACTGAACCGGTTGTCTCAATTTCGGTCACCAAACGTTTAAGAGTCGACTGTGAAGGGCCATCATGTCTACCGTTATATATTTAATAATAAAGTTTTATCATTTGAACGTGCTGTTCAATCGTGTAACTTGCCATAATGATTTGACATAAGAAACTGACTAAAAAATAGAAGGTTTGACAGATATCACCAAAACAAAATGGCTGCTATGGGCGCCATGGGGTGCCAAAATCGATCCGTGCCAATTGAAAACCTTTTATATTGAACCAATGTATCCAAAATATTACCTATATAAAAAACAACCTATAGTAAAAAAGAATAATAAAATAGAACAATGAAAATTTAACATTATATATAAAACATTTCACTTAAAGATATGTGTAAAAGAGCAACATCATAAACTAAATTACTTGCTTTGATTGCCTGCAAATAGCTCTGGTCATCAGCATTTCGCAGTTAACAACCCTATTAATCTATATTACTGGATAATGAATGCGAAACATACAATACCACCCATTAACTGCCCTCACTATTAGATAATTTGAAACATTTTGCTACCGCCTCAGATCCTTTTATTCTCGAATATAGCCCCTTGTAGGCCATAAACTAACCGAACCTCTAAACCAAACCACAATGCAAAAACTATACCTTCCCTTAAACATCCTGTATATATTGTTCACATACATAGGAACACAATATTGAACATGGTCAATTTAAAATAGATGTTTTGTAAATAATGTGAGGTGAAAATAATTTGACCTTCAGAGATTCTCGAAGACTATTATCTTGAATTATGCCCATCCATTTAGGCCGACCAACTATGCTCGCATAATGTAACAAGGGTTAGTCATTAAGGGCTCAAATAACTTATTCAATATTTTTCTCTATCTCTCCGATGGAAGCAATACCAATAAAATCCTATGAGATGGAAGGAATTTATTGGAATTATTTCAGATCGAATTAAACATTAACGATTCATTGATTTACCAATACTTACTCCTTTGACCTACCACCACCCTTCGAACCATTACCGTGCGTCTCATTGTCGTGTGGTAGAGAAAAAATCATAAATAAAACGACCCAACATAATAAAGTGTCAGATGTCGTCAGGACCTTTGTAAAATCTTGAATTTTTGCAAAATGTCTTTTCTTGTTGACAAGGAGTCTTTTAGAAGCTGTACTGTCTCTAATTAGGGATAATAAATTTAACTTAATTGCCACGAGACGTTTCAAAGGGAATAAAATTATTTCGTCTTCGTTTATTTTGTAAGACGTTCGGTCTTCTATCACAATTCGTGTGACGAACACGAACAGCAAAGACGGGCGTTATAATATTATTCCTTTAAGGATCTCCTTACATTTTCAGTCGGTTCTGTGCGAGGAACTTGTTGCCTGGCTTAAGTGATTTTTGCCTTAGAGTGATTAATAGGTTTTGTTGCGGTAACTCGTCATAGTCGTCGTCGTAGTCGGGTCGATGCTTTGGCATGGGATGGGGATAGTTGTATATTCTCTGTGACAAAAAGGATAAGAGAGAGTTCGTATTTATAGCAAAATATTCTTCTGGCATTCGTGTTTGATTTTATATCCTTTCAGCAAGTATAATAGTCGTAGGTAGATTGGACTGTGGACGTGTAACTTCTTGGTGAAAAGAGACGTTTTCGTGACTGCTGCAAATGACATTGATTAATTTCCTATTTTTCTTTACATTGCAACATTCCATTTTATGATTCTTCGTGGCTAAGGATTCCTGCAAAAGGAGAATTAAAGAATAGGTTAGGTACGGATATGTAGGCACAGTGGCTGAGATGGAATCGATTGGGTACAATTCAATAATATATGATGAATGGTTGGGATTCCAAAATAATAAGAATGCTGTCAGTGAGGTATACAAATTCTATTTGAATACATTCCTTGAGATGTATTTTTGATGTATAAATAACAAACTAAATGAGAAGTGGCATAGAGAGTTTTTTTTGTTTTAATGAAAGACTAAAAAGGGGTAGGAGACATTTGATTTGTTTTTATTCCAGTATTTTTTCAACTTTTTGTAAAAGAATATGCGGATTGGGATTATAATGCAAATAACACATTCACGTAATTTTGTGACCGAAATCGAATGTCTAAAAGTCTTCTCAAGTCCAAATTTTGGCACCTCCGTCTGGTAGCCGAATCACCTCAATCTTAAACTCTTGAGTTGTTGCTGGCTTATCAACTTACACCTTTTCTTTCAAGTATAACAATAAAAAAAAATTCAAAAGTTGTCAAATAACACGATTGACGTCGTCGCCACCACGTGAGATAACACGGTCATTGAATTTGTATCGCAAAAAGGCCATTGTTTCGTTAGCTGTGTGGCAAGTCCCACAGTGGTCCATTTATAGTCATTAGCTGGACTTAATTCTGATTTAGTGTTGTTGTTTCTTCAGGTGGTAGTATGTTATGAAGTCGGATTGAAAGAAGACGAACTTCATTTATTTATATTTAAGAGGATATTTACATGTTACGCAAAACATCGGTATTGGTTGCGAGGCGGGAATTTTTTTTTGGAAAACACACTTCGAAAAATTATGTAACCCTTTCGGAGGGCTTCAAAGACATCTACCGAGAGCTGTCCGATTGCCATTAGCAAACTGTTTATTATGTTAGCTCCGTGCAACAAAATTTTGTGAACCGTTGTGGGCATTTAATACCAGCTACATTTTGATACAAAAAGTTTTGCTGTGTTCAAAAGGAATTTGTTTGAATCAATTTTTAGTCATGACGTGAAGCTTTAAAAACAATCGAAAAACGTTCAACCAACTCCGTATCCAAGACTATTATTCAGCGGTTTTTGATAGTTCTTTGAAGAATTTTCCTGCTATGTTGCCGTCATTGGTGTTTCCTCTACCTTATTTTGGAAAATCAACTAAAATTTCAAGCTCATTTCTTAATGTGTCCTGCAAAACTTCTGTCTTTTGTTTAACCACCAATTTTTCTTCACACCCTGTGGTGGTGGTGGTGGAACTCTGGCCCTACAGTTTTTGCTTTCTATTTTGTATGACATATGTGAAAGAGCTTCCATAAATCGTATTTTCGTTTGAAGATTTTTGCAATCCAAGCAAATAAGCACATATGTCTGGAGGTTAAGATTAGATTCCACGGCAAACGAAAATTATTCTTCGGTTGATTTTGTCAACATAGTTTTAATTTTTCTTTTTTCATTTCTGTTGTTACATTCTTGAAATTCTTTCTCAGTTCTTCACTGTCTACTTGTTGGAGGTTTTGGAATACGACGGCAAGGAATCTCAAACACTTTCTTAAGCCATGATTTTCAGATTTTGAAAATTGTTCCGGACACTTTTTTTTACTTCAAATTTGTTAGCTTTCAAATACAAGACCTGTAATGTGATACTCTTTTTGAAGGACAGAAATAAACATTCTTGAAATTGTGTATAGTAAAAAGCACTTGCAAACTCAGTAACTCATGTCTTCAAAAAGTTTTCATTCAAAATAAATGAAAAAATGTTTTCATGTAACAAAGGCAAAGGTAACTTTAAGAATGTATAAAAAATAAAAAAAAGGTTTGTTTTAAAGGCAATATTCAAATCTTTCAATGACAAGCACTTTGAGGTTTGAAACCACATTACTTTTTTTTACAAAGTTTGCAACACATGTTAATTTTTTCTGGAAAAAATCACTTTTTTCGTTTAAATAACTTGCTTAAGATTGAAATACTTAACTCTACTAGATTCTAACAACTTTTCTTCAAATAATTCCACAACTTTTTTTCAAATTTTTTTTCTTCGAAAAATGATCATCCAATATTGACATTTCTTGCCACCATTCTGACCATCGACGTCGCTTGAAATGGTCTAGAAGCTAAAGTTCTTGAGACAAATACACCTCGTAAGCGTCTAAATGCAAGTCTTTATGCACTTTGTTCATCGACGACGAGCGTGAGAGCACGCTATAGTATCACAAATAGCAGAAATAATATTTTCTGAGGTACAATCTTTACGAGCATGGTGTTTTCAAATCTCCTACAGATCCGTTTTGCTCATTTGTCCGAACCATTTCTCCTATTATTACGATTACGCAAATTTGGATTTAATTGGTCGGAAAAATCACGAAGTTCATTAAATGCTTTTTGGTTTGAACGTCCATTATGATAACATGCCTAAATAGCTTTCACGAGTTGCTCGATTGTGTATCTTTAAATGATTCAAATTAAATTAGTCTGAAGTTGGAAAATTTCAAATGAAATGCTTGACGTTTAGATGTGATTCAAATTTAAGATAGGCCAATTTAACCATCCTTTAGCGTTAAGGAAAGTGGTTTAACTTTTACTAATAACCTTGTCCCAAAAATGGTTTGTGTTTTAATTGGGATCAAGTCATTAAATATTTTAAGATTAAAGGGGAAATTGAATTTGCTAAAAATATACAAAATTACGATAAATAACGATACTTTGGTCGTGCTCAATACTTAACACTATTTTTGTTATTAGCACGAACTTTCAGCACGAAACTAATACAAATACATTAGTAAATTAAGATAACATTATCACAAGCACAATGTTCATTTAAAACTTACGAAATTAAGAAAAACAATAATTAATTTGGATTAAATTATTTTATATCAACCCCAACAGATGTGTTTGTTAAGAAAATTATTAATTTTATTGAAAAATCAGACAGATATGCTTTAAAGTTTGTGAGTCTTAGGTACAAAATTTAGGCAAATTTTTGTATATTTTGCAAAGTGAAAAACAAATTTAAAAATAATGAAAATTGTATTTCAAACTTACGTAGATGTACACTTTTAATATGCCGTATTCGAAAAATTGCCATGAAATAGAACAATTAAAAAAATACTATTTTCGTACCCTCTGGCGTATATTTACTTATTATGTGTGGAAAATTTTTCGATTTCTTGAATTTAAAAACATAAATTAGGTTCAATATTTTGTTTGTGCTAGTGTCTGAACGTGATTTTAGTGATTTACAGACGAACACGAGCTTCAACTACAAAATTGCTGTAATCAATTAATTTTAATAAGAAGGCTTAATCACAACAAAACGAAATAATTCATACATGTCACATTACAACTTGTCTCAGTGCATGTCATGAGCATTTGTTTGGACTTATATTAATATTATGTTTAAATAAAAAAGAAGCTGGGGAATAATTCACATTGATAACTTCCCATTGGCACCTATTACAAAACATTAACAACAATATTTCTATTTCATAAATCGATTTTCTGTTATTCTCCAGATATTAAACTTAAAATTAAATTTTTAGTACTTTTAAATATTTTCTTGCTTCAGATTCGTATTAACTTCTCATAGGACGTTATTGTCGAATTGAACATTTCTCAAAGTTTCAAAGTAGCTAAAATTTAAATAAATAGTTTGTAGGAAGATGTCTGTGTGTGAGTGTGCACGTACAGACGTACGAACGTACGTATACGCTCACACATACGTGAAACTTTTTACGTCGTCTTTATTTGAAGAACCAGTAGATTTAATGACTCTAAATACATTTTGTTATACACATATCAATCTTTTCTATGATAAACTGACTACTTATTTTAACTTCTCTAAGACAACTAAAACCCCTATTTATTTATATTGGATTAAAAGTATGTAAGTAAGTAAGTATCTTCTAATGGTAAATTGTCTTCGTTTTTTTCTGTTTATACTGGTGTTCCTCAAGAATCAATCCTTTGGCCTTTACTGTTTTTGTTGTTCATTAATGATCTGAATTCGGTTTTGTCTTTTTGTCAACACCATATCTACTTTGATGATGTTCAGTTATTTATAAGCTGTCCTGAGAGCATGATTAAGAATGCAATAGGTAAATAAACATTGATATAATGTCTATGTATATGATTTTTTGTACGCAGACGGCTTAAACTACATAAATCCTGAAAAAAACGAAAGCTGGATTTAAAACTGAAAACTACCCTTCCGTTAAAAAGTTACGATTGATATTTAACAATAGTCTAACTTTGATTTTGATTTATGATTCGATCAAAGATTTATGATTCGCTCAGAAGAATATCTGTGATTAGATTAATTCTACCCACTCATACTAAATTAAAGTTGGTTAAGTCACTCGTTCTGCATATAATTGAGTATTGGTGCGAGCTGTTTGCAGGATTTGACTCTCTTTCAGCTCTAAAATTTAAGGTTGCATTTAATGCCACCGTTCGATTTGTTGTTTAACTTCCTAGATTTGACAATGTTTCGTTCCGGCCTCGTCAGCTTTTTAGCTCAAAAACTGGAAACTAAAAAATAGTACAACTATAGCCTAACACACGCACAAAATACAAAACATAATTAACATTAAACTATTATAAAACAAAACTTAAAATGAGAACGTTAACGACAGTGGAGCACTGGTTCTGAACAATGATTTTAATCCCACCTTATTTCAATTTAAATTTATCGATGAACAGTTTAAGTGTTATAAAATGTTCATTTGACTTTAAGCTTCATTCTTCCCATAGTTAGTTCTATGAAAGTTAATATGTATACAATCAAATGAATGTAGGTGATGAGTTCCGCCTCGGTAATTCAAATTTACACAAGATTATAAGGTGCATTTCACCATTAATGACTTAATGAAAAAATACTAAGTCCTTATTAGCAAGCCTTTGATGGAGAGATTGCATTTGAAGAAGCAGATGTTCATAAATTATTAGGATCATCCCAAGGAAGACTCTTTAGGGCAAAGCGAATGAAATTATGTTGAATTGATTCGATACGTTTTCTATGAATTTCCTAATGGGCAGTTCATACCTACACTGAGGATGAGCATGGTAATTATACAAAGAAAGAGTAACATAGGGATCATTAAACTCCTTTTCCCAGCGTGTTATAAAATCAAGCATATAACTTTCTTTAATAACAATCAAATTAATGTGATGTGTAAATTCTAAGTTGCAACAGAAATGAACACCTAAATCTTTAAATGTGGCGACACGACAGATTTTTTACTGTGATATAAATAATCAAATACAATACTGGTTAGATTTTTAGTTAAAGTTATCATCTGGCATTTTAAAGGGTTGAGGGAAAGGCTTTTTTTCCTACACCAAAATGTGGAACTATTAATGTCGTAAAAGAATACGATCATGGGTGGACTTTATTATTTTAAAAATCTTCATGTCGTCAGCAAAAATGAGAACTTCACTTGAGCGAAGACATGACGATACATCGTTAATAGACAGGGTGAACAGAAAAGGGCCAAGATGGCTTCCCTGGGGAATACCAGATTAAGCAACAAAAGGTTCAGAATGCCAATTGCTAAATTTTACCCCATTTGTTTTCAAGGTACGATTTGATCCAAGCTAAGAAAAATGGTGAAAACCAAGAGTTTTAAGTTTAAATAAAATAATTCCGTGTCTAAGTTGGTGAAAAGCTTTAGAAAAGTCAGTGAATACAGGGTCAACTTCATAACCTTGTTTTAAAGTGTTTGAACATATGTTTGAGAATTAGCGAAGATTAATAGAGATTGATGTTTTTTTTTCACAGAACCATGTAGCTTCTCGCAAATGAGATTCTTACTCAAAAATGCTACACTTTCACAAACAACTTGTTCAAACACTTTAGTAATGCAGGAAAGCTCTGCATTGCGCTTGTAGTTGCTTATATCCGCTTTATAACCTTTCTTAAAAATTGGTGTTAGAAATGAATTCTTTCATATGCTGGGACATTTGGCTGTTTTTGGAGAAAGTTTGAATAAGAACGTAATGAGTTCAGGGGATTTCTTATTCGTTGTTAATTAATTACCGAACAATATTTTGGATGTAATGAAAAAGTTTGAATTCAAAATCTATTTTTCTTAATACGATTTCTAGGCGAAAATAAAAAAACTGACATTTGGATTTTTATAAAAATTTTACTGGATGTCAAAAACAATATTTTCTATAAGATGAAATTATTATAAAAGAATTTCTTAAATTTTTGAAAAACATGTTCCGAAAATCAATTATTTATATTTATTAGTAACTTTTTTAATATTTATTTTGTGAAAAACGAACGGTCAATGCGATTTTCGTAAAATGTTACCAAATTTCTAACACGTTATCCTTCGTTACATGCAATTATGTTGGAGATACAATCATACTTTGTTCGTAAGATATTCGAGGTGACAAGTATTTGTTTTCATCGATTTTTTTTCAAAATTATATTAGTTTATAAACACGTAACATTGAATAATATAAAATTTAATTAAAGTCGATAACTTTATTGTTTGGTGAGATATTTTGGGTTAACCAAAACTTTTACTTTTATTTTAAACTGCAGTTTAATCCTCTTGAAGATCTTTTCTGCATCTTTCTGTCCTATTATCTGTATAACAAAATTCATTTGAAGCTTCCCGAACGTACGGAGGCACGGATGTGTTTAAACGTACGTACACACACACACATCTCTCTAAAAATCTCTTAATTTTAGGGACTTCGAGAAATGTAAACATTATCAATTTGACCGGTTGCAATAACTTGCTATAGTATTTTAATAATAAAATTTACAATCTTAATTTATTTTTGAATATGAGCGGAGGAATATTTTGTTCGAGTTAAGGTAGCTTTTTTTAAACAAATTCCCTAAAATTGTAAATTTCCAGCAAGAATACAGATGGGATTTATAATTCCCTAGGCTGTGTTTTTTTACGAAGTTATACGCCCAATAAAGATGTTCTATGTATTTTAGTATTGTAGTTATATTTTAAGTCAAGAACCTATGTGACCATTTAACGTTTAACATTATCATTCACATAAACTGTTTTTATTTATATAATGTTTAAATAACAGTTCTAACTTTAGATACATTTTCCAACTAAAAAATCTTACTCATACAACTTTCAGCTGATTGTCTATAACTTAGTTTCTAAAATTGCTGGTAATCTGTACACCTACATTTTTTTGAAAATAAAACCTCTTGTGTTTAAAAATAAGAATTTCGAAATAGAAAGTTTTTTTTGAAATAAATAAAATATGATTTAAATAAATAAAAGAAAGAATTTGAAATGCTTTTAGGAATGAAAAGTAAAATCAAACTATCGGAACAATAGACAACTGAATTATGGAGAAAGATGTTTCTAAGAAATTCATACAATTTATAACTTGTAAATCTATTTCTGGTATTGAATGTGGTGGAAGTTACATATGCTATCTATATTGATAAAAGGACTCACAATTACAGTGTGCTATTTTTGATTCAAATAAAATAATTTTAACTTCAGAATTTGGCAGAGTAGAAAATTAACTGCGAGTTATGAATTGTGTCCTATGGCGTATACGCTTTTTTAATTTTGCATCTAATTTTCATTCATATTAAATAATATTTATCAGTCTAAGCTCATTTTACAGGTTACATAAAATCCATAAACTTTTATCAATAAGTCAAATTGACTGATTTTCAACTATGATTTTAAAACAAAGCAATACAAACGGTATGATATTTGTAAGAGATATCTATTTTATAAAATGTTTTGCTTAAACCCATTTTTATTATGATGTAAGTTCTTATGACAGATGAAAAATATTATAAAATTTTAAATTTTTAATTTAAACTTTAAGTATCTTTAGTTGCAATCATAAAAGTTCTTAAGAATATTTTAAAAAAGCAAATAAGAGAGAGAAAGTTTGGAAAATCAATTGATCAGGATTTTTGAAATTTGTACGGTTAAATTATTTTTTCTTCTTAAAACACTTTTGTAGGTTATTTAAAATCAACTAAATAATTTTCAACACAAATTTTATTTATCATAAATTAGAACAAACATTTTTTGTACACTATTGTTTAAAAACAAATGCTGCTTAAAAACACCATAAACACTACTTCTAGAAGTCTATAAAACCCTTAAACGAAAGTTCTAATGATTTTCTCACACCTTGTAAGTTTTTGGAAACATAAATTCAACTATTCTAACGCACATTTATTTAAAAAGATATTTTTCTGACGTGGGTATTTATTTTGGAATTTTATTTTTCCTCCTAATTGGTTTTCAAAGTAATAAATTAGACAACATTTCACTCTTAATATACATCAGCAATAAATCACTAAATTTAGATATTCTAATTAACTAAAATGTTGATATATTTTTAGACTGTCATTAATTAAAAACTCATTTAGGTGTCCCTGTCCATCAACCTAAAAAAACAAGACACTTTTCTTATTCTTCAACGAATATTTTCTTTCTCAAACTTTCCTTTAAGACATAAAACAAAATAATTTGACAATTTTAGGTAACACCAAATATGTATAGCTTAAATCATTTCCTCCAATAAATATTGCATAAAACTTAATTTATATTCTCATTCCTTTATATCAAAATTTTAATACCATTTAGACACCTCTGCGACCAAAAAACGTGCTTCATAAACTTAATCGCATTTTTATGTTCCACGATATGGTTTTGGCTGGGCTGGGCTGACGCTTTTCTGGGTAAAACTTAGAAGTTTTTCAAATATTTATGTATTCTTTTTATGGGTTTTTCTTTTAGATGTTAGCAAAAACAAATAAAAAGGTCTTGAACACAAATGGCAATGAATAGTTTCCTATAATGGTTTATTATAGACCAGAAGTTACGGATGACTTTGGTGCATTTTGCTTAAAGTTTGAAACTTCTCATTGAGAAAAAAAATGCATCCCATTTAAGTTTTTTGTAAATTCAAGCGTGACAGTTGTAAGTCGATAAGTCTTACAATCAATTGTTCAGATTTATAAGTAATCATGATTAAAAATAATACGCTAACACAGGCGTTAAAACTTGATGAAAAGTATCACGGAGTAAATAACTTCAAGACATGAAATTCAAGTTATGTTCGGATACAAGTACAAGTTTAATCATTCCATAGTGCGGAAAACTATCATATCCATAATTTTGGAAGTTTTTCGTGAACAAAAGTAAAAATCTAATCTTCCCTCTTAAGACTTGTTTCCAAGCACTTGACTTATATGGGGGAGCAAATTTTGCTGTCTTGAATTCGAATTTGGCATTTGACAACTTCTCCATCACCTGAATTTTTTTCTCCATCAGATGAATTTTTTAAATACCCACCCGGGAGGAATTAAATTTTTTTTTATATACAAAAAAGGGAATGTACCATTTTTATTTATTAATTTATATATTATCTCTGTACATATTTCTATTACGGTTCTTTGTAAAGAATATTTTTTGTTTTTGGTGAGGCGCATGCACGTTTAGATTTTTGCCGAGCTGAGACGGGAGCAAGCAACATAAAATTTTCCGTGGGTAAAACAGGGATTTGTGATGTCACGGCCTGCAACCTTCAGTGTCTGCCCCTGTGCCTTATTGATAGGCATAGTAAAACAAAGCTTTAAAGACAATTATACTTGTTTAAATTCGGAGGGGTATTCATGAGTAATCATAGTCAACTTGACGTTGACAATCACGTTCTTCTGCATAGTTACTATCCGTAATCTAGTAACATTATATAATTTATGGGTATTTAAATTCCTCATGAGTATTATTGGATCCCCAATTTTCAAGTCCAGTTTATGCGGAGGAAGTCCTGATGTATTCAAAGAATTCAAAAATTCAATTTGAATGTCGATATCATTATCTTGATCAGTCAGATTATCAATAGAAAGATTAGTTTGTTGAAATAATTGTATTAGTAACGCTTGTAACAGAATCATGTTTAGGTACTTAAATCACTCGTTCGTATGATCAATCATCCGTTTTCTCTGAAATTTGGTCTACTTGCGGGTAAACATTAGCTATTAATTCGTCTTATCCAGTGACGCTAGTTGCAATTGTTGGTTCTATTAGTACTTCACCATCATTTTTTAAAATATTTCCATTTCCTATATCCAAAAAAATTCTTGAAAATTGTGCTGCAGTATAGTCACTACCCAAATATAGACGCATATTTGTGGGCAACATAAGCTCACAGAAACGACGATATTAGGCAAGCATTGTACTTTAACTTTTTGTACCTTTTGGCACAACTGGCAGTGTGTACCGAAAATCACCAGGGAACAGTATCACAACACCTCCTATCGGACGTTCATGATCTCTTAAATCTCTAAGTGTACGATCCAGAGCTTCAGGCCCACCTTTATTTAACATAGTCGATTCGTCCAACACATAAACTTCGTTTGTTAAAGCACTTTAGCTAGTGAGTTTTGTAGTAATGTTGTAGCAATCCGAAATGGTGCTACTGCTAATGCAATTTTTTCTTGCGTTCTTAATTAAGGAAGCAAAATATTGATCAAGAACATTTTTCAAATCCCGCCAGATGCATCAATAAAGAACATTTTACCACAGCTCTACATCACGTTGTCGATTATAGTTTTGCGTACAAGTCGCTGTTCGTTTGTTAATTTTTGTTCATTTTCTTAAACGAAAATTGAAAGTTGGTTTGCAGTTGAGAAAACCACAAGACTAGCTTCTCACTATGATTTTAAAAAGAATCCCTTAAAAGTTATAAGAAGGTACTAAGGAAATTGAAGCGATCTTCCTGAAGGTCTTTCTTTGGCACGATTCAAGTGAAGAATCGCTGAAATTACTACTGAATACTTACTTTCCTGATAGTTATCTAACTGAAACTCGTAACACTCATATTCGTTCAAGCTCCAACATATCCACAATATCTGATCACAAGAAACAAGCTATACAATGGGCTCTTAACAGCTTCGAATCATTTAAATCTGCAGGACCAGATGACATAATACCTCCATCATGGACAGCCCCTTTAACCTAACCTAACCTAACCTGAAGTTTTAAAAAATCTTGATGCTTCTTCATAATACATTTTTGAGTTGATTTTGAGTATGTTAACTTTGATCTACGCTATGTGCCCAAATTAACCGTTCCATATACGTTATTTGTATTTGTTCATTTACTGTTTAATTTTTGTTCAATATTTCAGTCAATTGATGTAAAGAAAATTGACATGTTATCAAAACGCATTTTGTTGTCAAATTCATTCGCACATTAATGGTTTCTTTCAGGACTATTTAGGGTAAGTCGAGAATTTTTCAAAAATCGTCTGGAATAGTAAAAATATTCAAACTGAATATTAAGGATAGAATTTAAGCTTTGAAAAAGCATCGCTCATAATATGGGTTTTTTTACAAATTTCAAAAGAAGATATCTCAAAAACCTGATGTCAAAAAGTTATTTTGAAGCCACCATACATTTAAAAAAAAAATAATTTTTTGTTGCAACTTAACAACCTATACTATACGCCCTCGAGTCATAATAGATTCGGTATCCGGACTGCTGCAAAAGTACTTTTGGCTGGCATAGTTATGAGAACAAAGTACCTATACAAAAGGTTTTTATGGTTAACATTATTACTCATATGTGCAGTCTTAGTTAGTGTGGTCAGCTGTAGCATCGGACTTGATAGGGATTTGTAAGCATTTTCGAGTATGCACTGCGGATGGCACAATGTTTAGTTCATTTTTCGTATAAATTACCTGCAGCAAGTAACAGTTTAGAAAAATCTATGTTCTTTAAAACTCCCACACGAAATAACGAACTAAAAGATAAAAGTTGTAAATTGTCTTATTTTTTCTTCAATATTTTGTCGAAAGATGAAAATCGTACGTATGGTATATATTCACTCAGAAGTAAGATTGATAATAATTTGTTGTTATGTGTTTTGTCTGTTGAGGTTGGGATTCATTTTAACGTCAATATAAAAGCTTAGAGGATAAAAGGATAAGCTGCAAAAGTTAAATATTGTTAATGTTGATTTGATATGACCATTTTATGCAAATCCATGAAGGAAAGACCCTTTTTTGTGAATTTATTTCATTATTTTATATTTTTTCTTTTTGTTTGAAGCTGAATTTGGTGGTTTTGGAATCCGATTATTGTAATTTTGTTCATTGAATGGGTTTGATGCATTTCACTTAACAAAAATGAGATTCGAAAATCTATTTCTTTTCTTGACTCACTTAGCTTTACCGCTCAATATTGCCGTATCTGACATTTGAAAGACATTTAGGAGTCTTAAAGGGCATAATAACTTATTTAAAATAGGAAAAGGTCTTAAAGTAGACTTTTATGGGTGATAAATTGAAATATATGTGTAGAAAAGTTCTCAGTTTCTGTGTCACCTATAATACTCTTAAGGACATAATATAAACCCTTGTCACAGTCATTCAACACCGAATATTTTGGTCATGGTTCTGAGATACTTATGTGAAGCATCTGAAAACTTGCACTTTTATCGCTTTTCCTCAGCTTACTCAGTGTCAGAATGAAAAAAAAACTGAACTTAACAAAAATGTACGTTTTTTTAGATACTAAAAGTCCCTAAAGAAAGGAAGCAGCAAGGACCAAAGTATCTTTATCGTTATTCTTCTATTATTATGTTGTTGCAGGAAGCTGATTTTGCTTCTTGCTTGCATCAGTGACGACAGTGACAATATTGGAACCGGGTATGTCCTTCTCCCTGTATTTTATTATATAGCTTAAAAATATCTATGGAAGTCTTTATGTATATAATATGTTGAAAAGCATAACGTATAACTTCTAATCCTTGTATAGTCGGAAGTAGAAAGATAGGGAAAGAGTTCTTGTAAGTTATATTTTATTTTTTACTTTGTCGTTATACTCGTTATGTAGAATATTTTGACACATTTCTCCTTTCAGTCACAGGAAAATTACCATATTTTAATTTTGTTTTTTTTGGGAAATTCGTTGGTTTTGTTTTCAGAAATTGAATGGAAGTCTGGCTAGGATCAATATTAAAGTAGAAAATATGGTTTTCTATTGATTTTGTGATAATGAAGAGATTTTTGTGAGCTGTTGGGACATAAATGTAATTTAGTTTCAGTAATTGTTCTGATTTTTAAATTGAATGCTAATTTCAAGTATATTATATAAGTACTTAAAATCGGGAACAAGATTTCTCTTAAAAACAAAAGTTTGAGTTTAGTAAGATCAAACCACGAAAAATACAATTGTTGTATGAAATATTTCAAAAGACTCTCTTGTGTTTTAACCCTACGGTTGCAGGCTTCAGCACTTTTACCTGTAAATTTTGCTTGAAATTATCATCACCAAAAAGCACATTTGCTACTGCATGGTCTTAAAATTAAGTCTTTAAGAAATGTTATCGATTGTAGAGCATTGGAATAGAACTGGTTTTTCACATGGCTGCAAAGAAAAGGTCTAAAAGTGTTAAATCATAAGATATTTGTGCTCGTAAAATTGAGTACGTTTTTGATACTTAGTGACGGTGATCTTGTTGAAAATAAACGTCGTTCACATAAAAAACTCTTTCAATTCCAAGCCTGGGATGCGATCCACACTCATAACATACCATCCAAACCGTCTGTCAATTTGTCTAAAATTTCAACAAATTATTATTAATTACAACTTCTTGTATTAGTTTTTGGAGTCATAATACTTGAGTCGAAAACCATTTGGTATCAGTTAAACCTCTTAATTGAATTCTTCTAACATTAACTTAAATTCATCGAAAATATTTTTCATATGCTAAATAAGTTTAATTCAATACCTAATTGTTTCTATTACCGAAGTTTTGAGTCGAAAATTAAAATGTTTATCAATCTAAGCAACACTTTTAAAAGTTTTTATTTCTTATAAAACAACACCGATTGGATTTTATTAAAAACACTGAATGAAGTCAGTTTTATGCAAAATGGTCAGTTATTCTTGAGATATCAAGAACCGAAAATCAATTTTTAGAAATGTTGTGTAACATGTTTTGAAGATTTTAATTTGTACGAAAAAATTGATCGTTGGATTGTTATTCAAATTTTACTGAATTTTGAAAACAGTATTTTTTAAACGACGATATTAATTGCTTCCAAGTAAAAAATCATTATTTCATATATTCATATTCATATTCAAATCTTTCAATTGTTTTTAACATCCCATAGTTATTGCAATTGTTCGAATTTGTCAAATCGAAAATTTCGACATTTGTCGTAGTTTTAAGGTCCCTTAAGTCGACATAACAACTCCAAATACTTGAATTAAATAGTATGTTATATATTGCACCGTAATACTATGTCAACATACATATATAAGAAAACTATCAATTCGATTTTTTTCAACATTTTTCAGAATGTTGAAAACAGTATTTTTTATAAGATAAAATAAGTTTGAAGCCTAAATTTTAAGTTTTTGAAAAGATATTTGAATCGATATTCAATGTTTACCAACTTTGAGTAATGTTTTTTTAGATTTTTATTTTTTATAAACAAAACTGTCAATGCGATTTTTCTCAACATTTTATCAGATGTTAAAAACATTATTCTTCGTTGCACAAAATGGCTTTGGAGATGAAATCATATTTGAGTCGTAAAATTTTGAAGGTGAACATTTTTTTTGATTTATAAAAAAACCGTTACATGGATTTTTTTTTCAAAACATATACTTCTTGGATATCACGTTGCAATATATTATTTAAAATTTAATTCAAGTCCCTAGCGTTTTTGGTTAGGAAGATATTTAGGGTTAACCAAAATGTGCACCTTTTTTTTAAACTGCTAGGGTAAGAAAAACCACATACGCAATTCTCTTGAAAACCCTTTCTGCGTCTTTCTGCTTTATTATCTGTATAACAAAATTTATTTGAAATCGATATTCCTTCTGGTTCTTGAGCTATAGAAGACGCAAAAAACGTCGCGAACGTACGAACGAAAATCTTTTATTTCTACTCCAGTTACCTTGAAACGTCGAGAAAAGTCAAAATTTTCAATTTGACAAATCGGACCCATTACAATAACTTCCTATGGGAAGTTAAAAATATTGTTTTTAACATGCAGGAATATTTTGAGAAAAATCGAACTGAGAGTTTTCTTACGAAAAATAAAAACTTACAAAAAAATACTAGAACTTGGTACAAATTTACTTTCGACTTTAATGCTTTTCAAAAATTAAAAACATTGTCTTCCTCTTCAAGCTTTATTACTTCACAAAAAATATTGTCTTCGATACCTATTTAGTAGTTTTTTTTTTATAAAAATCCATAAATTTCATAAAAAATTAAATCTACAAAAAATAGTACGCGAATTTGGTAAAAATTAATGTTGGGTTCTTGAAATCTCTCAAATTAATTTCATTTATCCAATTTGTAAAAAATTAAGGAATGCTACTAAAATTGGTAAATTTTTGTTTTCGACTAAAAATCAATTTACAAAACTAGATTTTTAAACTAAACTATTTCTTTATATTAAAAATATTGTTTGACATTCTTAAGAATAATTCAACTGACAACCTTCTTTATCCAACACGAAAACCTACAAACTGTTAAAGAAGACAAATCGACAGACGGGATGAGAAGTTATCCGTGTGGGTTTTGTATAAAACAATTTTTTTAAAGTCGAATTGTATCTCGAATGTGCAGGCTTGCGAACGAATGAACGTTCATACACACGCATACATAGAGAGGTATCTTTGATTTAGACTTAAGGAACCTTAAAACGGCAAGAAATGTCAAACATTTCATTTCGACAAATCGGACCGCTTACATCTAAACCGCTAGATCTGAACTCACCTCGATACAAAAAACTTCATAACAGAATGAGAAATTGAGGATGGATAAATAGTTCTTGAACCTTATAAAAGATGGAAATGGGCTTCATCACTGAATATGAAGCTTCAGAAGTAATAGTTGCCCTTTACGGGAACTTTAAAAACTTTAAAACTTCTATTTTGTCTTTTATTTTAAAGCACTTTAATTCAAAACCTGTAAAAGCCTTTTAGGAGGGGTTCAAATTTGACACCTACAAAATGAACGCTTGTGTGCCCTAGAGGCACACAAGCGGCTGTCTTCGTTAAACCGGTTGCCAAACTACGTTTTTTTTCTATTATACAAACAAAAGAATACTTCTTTGAAGGATTAAGATATCCTTGTTTCCAATCTCGCCTTTAAATATTTAGGTGATATCAGGTTTTTAAAATATGTCCCTGGAAGAATGCTTATAAAACAATCAAAAAACTGTGTTTCAAGCCTAAGCTAAAACTCAAAATATCTCTTAGCTATAAATTATATGATGATTTTAAAAAGTACTAATCTCTCTTTCTGAAAATTCTCAGTTTCGATAAAAGCTTGAATTTGATAATTTAATTTTCAGCATTATTTTTATCCGTTCCGTTGCAAAAACAAAACTTACTTTTAATCCGTTTTGCCTTTTTCTGTTGAAAACAATTTTAGCAAAAATGGTTTAGCGTTTCTTTTAGATTACATTCTTTAGACAGGTGAAATTGAAATCTTACAGCTTTCGAAGTTTTTTTGAATATTATATGAATAATGTTATATTTAGAAAAAGGATTTTAGGTTTGAAAAATTATTATTGGTTTTATTTAAAAAACCTACTTAACACCAATATTTCCATCAACTTTTCCTATTCATTTCTCTGGATGTGGATCTTTAACGGAAATGAATGCTAAGTTCATAAAATTCTGACTCTGACAGCTTTGATAAATGGGGTATAAAAAATCGAGTAGAATTAAATACGTTTAATACTAAAGGCTGCCTAGTGTCGTCGTGGTCTCAAAGTTCTTGGAATAACTATCAACAATCAAAATAATGATATACGTGATCGCACCAAAAATGCCGCAAAATGTTTGATGGATTTCCTGAGGTGCTGTAAGAAGCTTATCCCCTACCATCCTTTTTGATCTGTCTGTTATGTATAAGATTTTCATACCACCTTTTTTAAGTATTACTCTAATCTCTGACCTGGTCTTCTTGCCATTTTTTCCAGTCTCTTGGATATTATTTCAAATTGATTGATGACAATAATATTGCTCATTAATTTAAAATGTTTGAATACCCCTGGAAAATGACTCAATATACACTTCGTGTCACATTGATAGGGACAAGATCTAAATATACCTCTATGATCCTTTAAAGCAAAGAAAATAATACAAAATATAATGGTTTAGTTAAATACGGGTTTAATTGAATGTATTTAAATAATTTTTAGTAATGTGTGCTACCTTCTAATATATGTATTACTCCAAGTAACTGTTGTGTGTGGATTAATAGAGTGAATTTATTTATTTATTTATTTACTTCAATCTACGATCGTACATCCACAGATTTCGCTTTGTAGCTAAATATAATATATACAATATTTTAATATAATATAATGTAATATAATATAATATGAGTAGAATAATATAATAATTAAAAACAATTTAGCGGTATAGATATGTAACTTTTGAAAGTGGATTATTCAAAATAAATTACAAGTAAACAACATAAAGTTAAGAAGAATTTTGAAGTAAATTTAAAACAAGTGTCTTGAACTGATATCTAGTTAAGAACAAATCCAAATTTTCATAAAAATGATTAAATATTTTACAACAGTGAGATATTGGCTCTCGCTGCCCATAATTTGTAGAATGGGGTATTTCAAAAATAAGCTGCCTCATTCTCAAAGTTCTACTTGGTGCATAGATATTTATTAAAGAAATTAAATCTGTAGAATCAATATCATTACAGAGAATGTCACGAACAAATTAAACACTGAACATTCTACGCCTCGACTCAAGAGTTTGCATTCCAAGCATTAAACATCTACTCCTATAATTCATGTTACTAAAGGGTGATTTTTTTGAGGTTAGGATTTTCATGCATTAGTATTTGACAGATCACGCGGGATTTCAGACATGGTGTCAAAGAAAACGATGCTCAGTATGCTTTGACATTTCATCATGAATAGACTTACTAACGAGCAACGCTTGCAAATCATTGAATTTTATTACCAAAATCAGTGCTCGGTTCGAAATGTGATTCGCGCTTTACGTCCGATTTATGGTCTACATAATCGACCAAGTGAGCAAAGAATTAATGCGATTGTGACCAAGTTTCGCACTCAGTTTACTTTATTGGACATTAAACCAACCACACGAATGCATACAGTGCGTACAGAAGAGAATATTGCGTCTGTTTCTGAGAGTGTTGCTGAAGACCGTGAAATGTCGGTCGATTCGTCGCCGTTCGCAGCAATTGGGTTTGTGTTATTCGACCACATGGAAGATTTTACGCAAAGATCTTGGTGTAAAACCGTATAAAATACAGCTCGTGCAAGAACTGAAGCCGAACGATCTGCCACAACGTCGAATTTTCAGTGAATGGGCCCTAGAAAAGTTGCCAGAAAATCCGCTTTTTTATCGACAAATTTTGTTCAGCGATGAGGCTCATTTCTGGTTGAATGGCTACGTAAATAAGCAAAATTGCGCATTTGGAGTGAAGAGCAACCAGAAGTTGTTCAAGAACTGCCCATTCATCCCGAAAAATGCACTGTTTGGTGTGGTTTGTACGCTGGTGGAATCATTGGACCGTATTTTTTCAAAGATGCTGTTGGACGTAACGTTACGGTGAATGGCGATCGCTATCGTTCAATGCTAACAAACTTTTGTTGCCAAAAATGGAAGAACTGAACTTGGTTGACATGTGGTTTCAACAAGATGGCGCTACATGCCACACAGCTCGCGATTCTATGGCCATTTTGAGGGAAAACTTCGGAGAACAATTCATCTCAAGGAATGGACCGGTAAGTTGGCCACCAAGATCATGCGATTTGACGCCTTTAGACTATTTTTTGTGGGGCTACGTCAAATCTTAAGTCTACACAAATACGCCAGCAACTATTCCAGCTTTGGAAGAAAACATTTCCAAAGAAATTCGGGCTATTCCGGCCGAAATGCTCGAAAAAGTTACCCAAAATTGGACTTTCCGAATGGACCACCTAAGACGCAGCCGCGGTCAACATTTAAATGAAATTATCTTCAAGAAGTAAATGTCATGGACCAATCTAACGTTTCAAATAAAAATCGATGAGATTTTGCAAATTTTATGCGTTTTTTTTTTTTTAAAGTTCTCAAGCTCTTAAAAAATCACCGTTTATTACCGGTCATTGGAAATGCCTTCAATGCGTACCTTAAAAAATTTTTCTGAATTTTCTCAATCCTATCTATCAATTTTTTTGAGTCTGGATTCCAAATAATGCAATTATATTCCAGCAATTGGTATTGCTGCCTCCTTTGTAAACTTTTCTTGAAAGCCATCCTCACACGTTTCCCATGATTTTCGAGTAAGGAGATGTAAAGATCATGTTAATAAAGTTACAATTTTCCCATGAATCCAGGCGTTTTATTGTCCGTGTGGTATGTATTATTGCATTATTTTGTTGGAAAGTCCATCGTTTTCCACCAATAATTCAGAAACCGCGAAAAATCTCGTCCCATAATCGATTTTTAAATGATTTCCGACATTTTATAGCTTTGAAAATCTAGCTCCACTGTTCCCTAATTGGTGATTACTCCCTATTCCATTACACAGCCTCCTTTGTTGTGCCTTTTTTCATGGCAGAATGCTTACTTTCTTCAATCATGGAAATAGCAGCTGTATCTATCAGGCCAGTCCAAATTAAATTTATTTTCATCGGAAACACGCCAATATGCCAAGCTCGATTCCAGCTACTGTGATGTTTTAAAAATTAAGGCGTTGGCTCATACATTTAGCATTCAATGGTGGTGTTTTCTTCCTTTTTTTAGTGACATATATGGTCTGCCTTCTGCTTCACCGAGCAATAATACTCGTGCTAAGCTCTCAAAAAATCAGACTATCCTTTTATCTGATTTAAATCACGCAAATAAGTAAATGTGGATCTTGTCTGTAAAACAGGTACTTTTTATACCCTTCTTTGTAAAAACCGTCATAAAACTTGTATTTATGAACTAAATTAAAAATTCCTGTGTGGAAGTAATGTTGTCAGGAATGGAGGGGACCTACAGTTTATATGCCGAAGCCGAGCGGCTAATTTGAGAAAGCATTTTTTCATGATAAGAGTTATTCTTGGAGAATTTTTCAATTCCTTTCAAGAGGCAGTACCCGTAAAAGACTTAAGATGGTACTACCTTTCTTTCTTTTAGCAATGTATCTCTGTTTTAAATCGGTTATTGTGAACTTGATATTGGGTTATAAGATTTACCTACTTCTATGTAGCTGCCATGAGATAAAAGGAACACATTAATCCTAAAAGATGTAATAAAACATGAAACCATATCTTATTTCGCCTTAATTATACGAATACTGAGCCCAGATAATCAACCACAAAATATCAATTAAATTAACGAACATAACGAGCTTCTGCGAAGATAATTTTTTCCTTTGAATTTCTGATTAAAAATGCGGTCATTATACTCCCTATAGAATACAACCAATCGCACTCACATCAAAATTCTGGTTGTTACTTCCAAATCCATTCTGATTCCATACTTAAGTTTATATTGATTTGCTTTCACAAACTTTTTATTTAAATATCAAAATAAAAGAAATATTGACAAAATTAAAATACAAAATCAGCAAACGACATACCCCACTAGTCAGACGCACTCCGCACATTCGAAAGAGCCAGGTCTTTGTTTTGACTTCTGCTGGTTTGAAAAATCTTTTAACAAAATGTTTGGAATTCTAATTATTATTATTGGCAGCCTCATTTATTTTATTAGAATTAAATTAAACAAAAATAAAAACGAACTAAACAAAAACAAAAATCGGGTTTTCGATTTATTCAATGCCATGGTCATTGTCATGTTGCTTTTTGTTTTTGGATTTTTGTTTTAATTTATTTAACGACAAGCTTTGGGCTTATACAAGTTAAAGTTAATTAAAAATATAAACTTTTCGCGTTAAACCAGTTTTTAAAATAAAAGATTATTGGGGTTTTGTATTAATTAGAACTTAATGCAGTTATTCGGCGGTATTCAGAGTTTTTATATGAATTTTGGAAGAAAAAGCACTGTTTTTCAAACTCGTTAAACTTAAAAGTTCTTCATTTCATTTGAAACAAGGTTATATTAATTCCTTTTTTCCGTAAGAGTAAGAACATACGACCTAAGTATTCCCTTTTCTTCTATTTAATATTCAATATCTGATCATTTTTCCTATTAAATAATTTTTCAGCTTTTATTTTGTCTTTTATTCTCGATAGATTGCGACGTCGACCTTTAAGATAAACGCAATCAAAACAAAACGAAAACAAAGTGAGTGAAATGGCTCGGGGAAACCATTTGCATAACTAGTTTATTATGTTGGCGGATCAAGTAAAAATATCAAAGTTTTTTTTTTTAGGAGAGACATTCCTAATCTGGAGCTCAGATTCTTGATTCTTAAATCTTGAATCTTGATTTTTATCATCGATTGATTGATGTTTAAAAGTTACAAGAAATTGTACCTATGTATATTTACTGAGGTTGTAATATATTAATTATTTATTTGTTTATAAATGTATAATAATATATTAATATGGGCTGTGTTGACATTGTGGTGGTCAGTAAGTTAGCTAATATTATTGTTTTTGATTTTATTTTTACAACAAATATAAACAATTTATTTAATAACTAATGAATAAATTAAATATGACCATAATTTATAGGCACGCAGAAGCCATAAATGTATTTGTTTCATTTTAATTTTTATTTCTTTTTCGTCTTTAAAGTCTTTTGTCTTTAATGCCAAATATGAATGGGCAATTAAATAATTATATGATAAATAAATTAAATATTTTCTATACTCATTATATAGCAACGAACTTGTTGCAATTTTTGCAATTAATTCAATCCATATTAATATATGAAACTTTTCGAGAGTTTATACACTTCTGATCAAGTTATTTGTATTATTTTATTAGGTTTTATTGTCTTATGTTAATAGTTATATAGTTTTAAGTTAACAGGTCATTGAAAGTTTTTTTCATTTTGAATTAACTTAAATAAAATAATTATCTGTTTAGATTTAAAATTTATGATTTATAATTTTTTTTTCATTTTTTTTTTCATGCGAGAGGTCTTGGGTTCGATCCCTACCTGTGCCACCTTCACGGGTACTGCCTCTTGCGAGGAATTGACAAATTCTCAAAAAGTAATTCTTGTTATAAAAAAGTGCTTTCAAATAAGTTATTCGGATTCGGCATATAAACTTTAGGTCCTCTCCATCCCAGCAATTACTCGCACACAGGAAGAGTAACAGAAGGTCGAGATTTGTAAGTCACTATGCCCAGGTTTTGTACAGGCTGTTGCGCCACCTAATTTATTTATTTATTTAAATTAAAGTTCACTTCACTGGTCGACAAAATTTCGTTTTTTTTCGTTTTTACAAATAAAAGAATACTTTTGAAAGGATGCAAACGTCCTTAATTCGAAACTAACCTTAAAATATTTCTTTCGTATCAAATTTTTTAAATGTGTCAATGGTTTTTTTTTTGGGGCATAGGTAAAACACAAAATATCCCTTAACAATAAATTTATTGATGAATTTGCAAAGAAAAAAATCTTTATATTCCTTACACAGTTTAAAAAAATTTCAGTATCCAATATCCAGTAACACGTAATTTATATGAGATAACTTATGGGTCTTCATTTTTCTTGATCTGAAGTTTTGAAAAACTTGAATGCAATTCATTTGTTTTTGAATAATTAATTTTAGAGTTAAATTTTAAGTGTTTATTTTAAATTCAAACTCCAATAATTTTAGCTATATGCTCTCAAATTTATTCGTTTCCTTTACTAATTTTCATTATTATTTCTCAGAAAACTCAAACTTAACCTTTAGGCTACGAATTAGTAACAATGTTCTTGTATTGTTTAGGGTTTGTATGTTAAGGACTGTTTTAGTATAAATGATTCTGTGTTTTTTTTAATTCTATGAATATTTTTTGCAAAATTAAGGAAGATATTGAGCATTTTTAAATGGAACATTGAAGTTACATAATTGTAAATTTGGGAAATCATTAAGAATGTTTTGAAAAAAAAACTTCGTACATTTACAGCCTTAAATAATAAATCTTTGTATCGCAAAAACCTTAATAGATTGATTTCGAAGTCGGATTTTAACCAAAGCCATCAAAAACCTTAGAACAACCTTAGAAAACCATGCATTACGTTAAAAAAGTGTTAAAAAAAGTAAACGATAGTGCAGTTGAATTTTGTTTAAAAATAGGCTGGGATGTGACCCACACTGATAACTTCCCATCCCGTCTGTCGATTTGTCTTGCTTAAAAGGTTTGTAGGTTTTCGTTTTTTGGTAAAAAAATAAGTTCAAATTTGTCTAAGAAATTTAAAAAAACAAACAATATTTTACTCATGATGAAATATTTTGATTTCAACATTCATTTCTCTGACTGTTAGATTTTTATAAAAACAAAATTACTGAATGTTGAAAACAATATTTTTTATAAAATAAAATAAATTTGAAGCCTAAATCTTAAATTAAAAAAAAATAAAATGCACGACTGGGGGCACGAACTTATTCCTATATGCAAAGAGTCTGTTTAAAGTATCTATATAAGATTTAAAAATATACCCGTAAAATAAGTTTGTCTTCAAAAATATAAATGCCTTTTGACTTGTCAAAAAAACCGAGCGATTCATCCCAAGACTTTATTTAAGTTTAATATTAGAAGAACAAGGATGAAAAGTAAATTATCTGAAGAAAAATAAAGAGGAAGAACATGTATGTTTAAATTGTAAAGCGATCGCCTATTGGTTGTGTAGTAAGGCAGGTGTCTAAAACGAACATAGAATAGTTCATTGATTTGCTCAGCCATGTTTATTATGATAGTAGCAATAGTTGTAGAGGTTTTACGTAACACTTATATAGGTAAATATAATGTGTGTAAATATGTTGAAAAAGTGATTCTAATAGAAAACAAATATTCTCTTTCTGGCCCGTTTCGTAAACTTGTACTAAGTATTTATTTTTTTATATAGGCTAGGGCAAGTAATATTTGTGTGAAACAACCTTATTCCTACAGAATAATATTTTAAAATCATATGTACAAAGGTACTAAGATAATACTTCCTGATAGACACTTGAAATATATTGTTCATTAAATATATTATATTCGCTGCACGGACGGCTATCTTTGGTATTTACAATAGTTATTGTTATAAAAATACATAAATATGTACCAAATGAAATAATTTGGATAAAAGATAGAAATGTAATCAAAATGTTGTCAAAATAATGCGCTCTTTTGAACTCGTGCACAGTTTAAAAAAAAAAACGTTTTTAAGATTCAAAATTTTACCTGAAAAATATGTTTGTCTTCAAAAATTTAAATGTCATTTTATAAATCAAAAAATTCTCTATTTTTAAATTTTTTTTTTGAAAATCGTTACAGCTGTTTTTTTAAATTAATTTTTTATATATAAAATTTTTCAATTTTGTTTTAAAAATATTTTTGGTATGCAGTTGTTTAGTCATTATAAATATACGCCCTACATTTGAATTTCGTAAAAAACTGTTGACCCGTTTTTGAGATAAAGAATTTTGAAAAATAAAATTTCAATATTTTTTTAAAAATCCAAACAATACAAAATTGCACTTTTGATAATCAAATATCGTTAAGGCAATATAAAAGCTTATTCAAAAAAAATTATTGAAATCAGTTTATAAGCTGCTGAGATAATTAAAAAACAAAATAACGGTTCTATGAGAGGTACCTTTCTGGAGCAATACAAAAATATGTTTTTCTTATTCAAAGAAGCCAAGTTAAAAAACAAAATTTTAGAAACAAATTTAAAAAAAATCTATCGGTTTGTTTTTGAGAAAATTAGAATTTTCGTTTTTTGACTAAAAAAATGTATGTTGGCCATTGTTAGTTTTGATCTTAAAAAAAAAATGAAAAAAACTCCTAACGCGAATCTGCTCAAAACATTTACTTCCAAGTTTGAACACAATCGACCCAATGGTTTAGGCTGTAGGAGCGTGGACAGACAGACAAAACCGACCGAACGGAATTGCGAGACCAACTTTTTCGACTACTCTACCATCGTAATATCATGTTTGATTGAAATCTCGAGATCGAAATTTTGCACGAATGCAAAACTTGCCCATATATTCCTATTTGTCGCAAGTAAAAAATTGCAGTTTAAGATAAGAAGGCCTTAATTAAAATTTGCTGTCTTTATTAAAGTGCTGTTTTGCAAGGCATATAACTTTGCGACTACCATTTCCTGTAGATGGCTTATGATTTCAGTATTTGAACGAAAGACACTGACAATGGTAATTCTTTTTATTTCTCTAAGTATCGCAAAACGCACAACAAAATGAAAAACATCCTCGCGCTTTTTCAAGTCGCACAGGTTGCACACAATCGATAAGTAATCGCGGTGAGGAATGTAGTTCAAATAATTGAGTTCTCTTCGTAGCCGGAACATGCACTAAATTTGTTCGATGGTGTATTTGTCGTGGAAGTAGATTCTTTCCCGTAATCTAGTCTACTGTAAATCATGCAGTACAGTGAGCTTTTGGCTTGCTCCGTGTATTGTTCTACTAAGGCTTTATCCAGACGAGTTATTAGGCGATATTAAGTTGGTTTCCAAGAGGCAAGGTTACTGCAGTTTAGGTCAACATCCACCTGCTTGGCAAGTTCTATCCACTCTTTAAACCATCCACTTCGGGATTGAATTGTTTGAAGAACTACTTTCTTTGGCATATTCAGAGCTTTAGGCATGTAATCGACCCGCAGCTTGAGTGTTTTAATACATAAAAGCGATAGACCTGTGACCAACATGATCATGTAGTTTGGCGTATTCGAAGGAGGGTGGAAAATCCGTTTAATGTAAAATCTAAGAGGTTTTTCTACTTGTTCACATTTCTGACCTCCCCAAAACTTGCGCCGCATAGAACATAATTGATTCGGCTACAGCTTCGAAGACCCTGAATTTACTGGTATGCGTAATTACCTTATTATTAAAACATTACTTCCATATTACGTTTATAGCTGATTTCGCCTTAACAAGTTTGTCAGTGAGATGTTTTTCCATGCTCAAATTCTTAGCAAAGCGGACTCCTAGATATTTGTATTCTTTTACCAACTCTATTCTTTCACCATTATAGTGCCATTGCTCAATTGCACCGGATCTTCCTCCGCCATTATTAAAAACCATCACTTTTCATTTACTTCAATTTTCCACTAGGTTCCACCTTTTACAATATTCAGCAAGCTTATTTATCATTACTTGAAGGGACTGCGGAGTATACCCGAGCAGGACAATGTCGTCAGCAAAAAGAAGAGCTTAAATTTTAACGCCTGCGTACCCGATTCCTGCCATAGTAATGCTTCGACGATATCATTAATGAAGAGTGCAAACAAGCTTGGACTGAGTGCACAGCCTTGTTCAAGTCCTGATTTCGTTTAGAACCACTCTGATAAGCATTTGACATTCCACACTGATGTTTTGGTAGTCTTGTATGAATTTTGCAATACTGTACCAAACTTAAGCGACATTCCTAACTGGAAAAGCTTGTAAAATAGGGCATTGCGATCCATGGTGTCGAAAGCAGCTTTGAAATTAACGAAGAATGCAAATACTTTCTTATTTCTCGATAGACATGAGTCAGCAATCGAGCGGAGTACAAAAATGTGATCGACGGTGGAGTATCCCGATCTGAAGCCAGCTTGGAACTCACTGAGCAGATTATTAGAATGTATCCATTCATTTAAACGGCTCAGTAGAATCGATGTAAATATTTTATATGAAGAGTTCAAAAACTAGATTTCTCTGTAGTTTTCCGGAACTTAAGTGCTTCCCTTCTTATGGATTGGGAAAACCAAGGCATAGCTGAACTGGTTTGGGATGGATCCCCCCTCTTAGATCTGTTTGAATATTGCTATTATACAACAAAAGTATCTGTACCATATCTTTAGAATTCTGCCATCTGAACCCGCAGCCTTTCCATCCTTTTGGTTTATTATCGATATAAACAATTCTTCTTTTAAAATTAGTGCATCTTAAATATTATTTTTAAAGCATGCTAAAACAGAAACTTATTTGGCGCATCTGGGCTTAACAATTGCTAGAAATATGTTTGCAGTCTATTTGAATTAACACATTGGCTGATAGTATATTTTGTTCCATTAAGTTTTCGGCAGAGAAGTTTATAATTCTGATTATGCTCAATGTATTGGTCTTTTGTAAAATTTGTATTATATTTACTTCCGATATGCGTTCAGCCAAGCGTAAGAGAGGCTTCTCGCCTGCATGCATTCCTTATCAAACAAAGAGGCTTGGATGCGATCCACACTGATAACTTACCATCCCGTCTGTAGATTTGTCTTGCTTAAAAGTTTGTCTATATGTACTCGTATCAATTTTTAAAAAAATTGCTTACTATTTAGGTATTTTTTATGAAAAAACGGACTGTTGAATTTTTATATAAAAATTACTGAATATCGAAAAAAACATTTTCTGTAAAATAAAATAAGTTTGAAGCCAATATTTCAAATATTTAAAAAGATATTTGAGTCGAAAAGCAATTTTTACCAACTTTTATTCATTTTTTTTTAGGTTTTAATTTTTGTTGTAAGAAAAACTGTCAATATTTCAATATTTCTTATAAGTTAAAATAAGTTTGAAGCCTAAATTTCAAGTTGTTGAAAAGATATTTGAGTCCAAATTCAATTTTTACTAACTTTGAGTAATGTTTTTTTAGATTTTTAATTTTTATAAAAAAAACTGTCAATTAGATTTTTCTCCAAATTTGTTCACATATCAAAAACATTATTCTTCGTTGCACAAAATTGTTTTGGAGATAAAATCATATTTCAGGCGTAAAATTTTGGAGGTGACAAATTTTTTTTCCATTTTTTTGTATTTATAAAAAAACCGTTAAATGGATTTTTTCAAAAAAATATACTTGTTTTATATCACATTACAATTTATTACATAAAATTTAATTCAAGTCTCTTGCGTTTTTGGTTCGTAAGATATTTAGGGTTAACCAAAATGTTCACCTTTTTTTCAAACTGCTATGGTACAAAAACCACCCACGCAATTTTCTTGAGAGCCCTTTCTGCATCTTTCTGCCTTATTATCAGTATAACAAAATTTGTTTGAAGTCGATATCTCTTCTGGTTCTTAAGCTATGGAGGACGAAAAAAACGTCACGAACGTACGGACGTACGGACGTACAAACGGACGTACGGATAAACGGACGTACAAACGTACGTACACACGCACGCACAGACATCTTTCTAAAAATCTTTTATTTCGACTCTACTGACCTTGAAACGTCGAGAAATGTCATAATTTTCAATTTGACAAATCGGACCCATTACAATATCTTCCTATGGAAAGTTAACAAGGTTCTCTATATTCAGTTTTTCCTTGACTGTTTTTTGTTGGGTGAGGCCCTAGTTCACACAGGACTGTAGCACCACCTTAAGTAAGTAAGTAAGGTTTTTGTTATATGGTATGCTCCTTTAATGCTTTTTTCAATTTTGTTGGGCTCTAATGAACCGGTGATGATTTGAAGATAGAACATTTTTGAGTATTCCAAAAACATTTGACGGATTTTTAATAAAATTTTATTTTATTAAAACCTTCAAAAACAACCTAAATAAACAGATAAGAAATGGTTTTCAACTAAGAAATCTTGTGAACAAATAAATCTATTGACTTTAAACTTTTTATCTTACAAAAGGCGTTGTTATTAATATTTTCTAAAACTTTTTTAAATATATGATAAGTCGTGTACTTTGATTATGATTTATCTTTCTTCAGAAAATACCACTTCTAAAAAAATATTTTGGTCCTTTCTAGAGGAATTGTTTGTTAGAATTTAATAGATACGATTTAATTTTATTTTAATATGATTCATTATTATTTTATAGGGTTTTCGATAATATTTTACCGGTTGTATGTTCTTAAAAATATTATAAATTCACAATAAATGCTTTATGAATTTTAAAATTTTCCTCCTTTTTCAGAAAATTATATAAAAATTTATAGATCCAATTCATAAACAATATTGTAAAACTGCAATGAAACATACGACTGATATGAAAAAAGAAAATAGTTTTTGATTTTTGTTGTTAAGTTCACTCAACAAATTGAAAAAAAAAATTTATTCTAGTGTTGAATTTTGCGGAATTCCAAATTGAAGCTTCTTCAAAGTAATTCAGATTTAAAACAACTTTTTTAAGGTTCAATGCAAAAGGTCTTACAGAAAATACTCTATTCTGGATTTTTCATGAGCTTTGTAATGCATTTTTTATTTCCAAAAGTAGATTTTTATTTCAATCCTTTTGACTGAGTTCCTGGAGAACATATGCATATATTCTTTTATCAATGGAATACAAAATTTTTCGTATGGTTCTTAAGAAAAGTACTTGAATGATTGAAAGTCAAGAGTTTTCGAATTGTGTCTTCTTACTTGTATATGATTTTCTTCTTTTTCTAAAAAATATAAATCCAACGTTCGATGTCGTCGAAAACGATAAGGCTACAATACTACAATATTATGTATGCGTTTTATCGATTTATAAATTTAAGATTCCATTGAAATTTTTTTAAATAAAACATTCAAATTATTTAATGGGAATTTAATGTAAATTTGTATGCGTATGAATATTTAATATAAAAGAAGGAATTTCTTTTCATATACACATTTTAAAAAATCATTCAAAATGTTGAAGAATGTCATACATATAACTTCCTTTTGAAATAAACCAATTTACAACACAACACAACGTTGTATAAAAACAAAAGACAAGATATTAACTCAGGTAAGTCCCCAAGGCTAAACGCAGGGAATTGTTCCTGATCCTGTTTGTTACTCCTTCATTTTAAATTCTAAAAATATCTCAAAGAAAAAGTGAAATTGAATGTAAATGAAATATGAATGTTTATTTGTATGTATATAACAATTCAACATACATATATTGAATTTATTTTAAAAATCTCTCTCTTAAAACAATTTAATTTATATCTTTTTATATTTCTATAATAATAACATTTACAGTAGAAATAAACACAAGAATTATAGCAAGAATAATAATTAGTTGACCTATATAAAAAGATAAAAACGAATGTTTGAGAATTGCCTTTTTAATTCATTTGTACCTGTCAAAAACGTTGTGATTTTAGGAGGTAAAAGAAAAATTAATTAAGAATCTTAGGTATTGATTGATTTTCTTCTAACCAATTGTTTCTTAAATGAATTTCACGTTATTAAAAAAAGCAATACTAAGTCTAAATAAACTAAATTTAATTTCAAATAAATTCTTTTACAATTTTATAAATGTTTATTACTTATATTATTAAAAATAGGACCTAATAAAATAATATTTTTTTTTTTCGAATAAACCAAATTGTTAAAGAAACTTCAAAAGATTTGGTTTTAATAACAATACGGCAAATTTAAGTTTCTTCTTTGTGGCACAAGAATATTTAATTAAGTTGTCTTGAATTTAAATCTCGACTTACAATTTATGCCTCTTTAGATATGATGCAGTCAACCAAACACAGTATTTTTTAAAGCTTATTTAGAAAACAACTTAGTTCATTCATCATTTGACTCTGTATGTAGTTTTACACATTCTTGAATATTATGACTTCAAAGTTTTGAACGAATTTTAATCTTGTATGTTTTCAATATACTCCAAACGCTTTATGTGATAGCCTCGTTTAGACAACAGATGCATTACAAAAACAAAAAGAGGCCGATATCCAACTCACATTGATAACTTCCATCTTTTTTGTGTGTCAATTTCTCTAAACCTTTAACAAAATATTAATACAAACATTTTGTGTAAGATGACACAATTTTAAGTCAATATCTTTCTTTCCTAATAATTGAGTCCGAGCCCATTTTTGTAAAAAAAGTTATCAATTGAATTTTTCTAAAAACTAAATAGTAAGCAACAATATTTACATATGACAAAATATTGAATTTAAAGATCAGTTTTTGTTAACGAGATTTTTAGTCGAAAACTAAATTTTAATCTCAGTCTATCATACAGACTTCCCAATCAATGTATTGTATTCCACGCAGAAGTAATAGCGATTAAAGAGGCATTATCCTGTCTCAAAGAAAACGTCATATCTAGCAAGTATATATATGAATTTTCTCGGACCGACAAGCCGCTCTTAAACCTCTCGCGTCTGTTTCCACTCATCTCTAAATGAGATGACGGAACAGTTTAATATTCACCTCATTTGGGTGCCGGGCCACAAAGACATTCCGGGAAATTGCAAAGCCGATTAGCTCGCCAAAAACGGAACACTTCTGCCTAATGTTAGACAAAAACACAACATGGGAACACCACCACCAACACCTTTTATGTACATTTCCAGCACTCGCCATTAGAAGGAATACATTTCTCGGTAATCCCTTCTTCGATAAAACCAGTGAACTGCCAACGATTGACACAAAATGTCTCTCTAACTTCATTAAAAGTACAAAATGGTTTGTTTAAGTTCATTACACTCCCATGAGCAAAACTCATTAATGGTATCACAGTGGACCCTTGAAGTCTAGGTGAGTCAATGACATCTGGACAGCCACTCCAAACCAACCAACCAAACCTTAACTGAAATCGCTAGCGTATAGCAAGTCGATATTTCTACTGGTTCTTGTGTTATGAAAAAATCTTTAAGAACATAGGGATGTACGATAGTTTCTACACACGCACACACAGACATCTGTTTAAAAATCTTTGATTTAGATACTCGAATCTTAAAACGTCGAGAAATGTCAAAATTTTCAATTTGACAAATCACACCAAATACAATTACTTCATGTGACTTTATTTATGTGAGACAGGCGGTGAAATCTTATTACTTATATATAGGGTGTCCCGTAAGTAATGGATAACCCTGAACGGGACACAATGTATGTAGATAGGGATTTAAGATTTGGAAAAGTATCACGAATGTTTTGAAATCTGGGTAACTTTAATTAGTCTTAATGTACATTTTCTTTTTTTTTTCTTTTAATTTTACCAAAAATAATACGAAATATTTTGTACAATTTTCAATAAGTTCATAGGCAATAACTTCATATTTATTCAATGTCTTCTAATCAAAAGTCATTTTTACCAAATTTTAGAGGTATTCCTTTAGGTTTTATTAACATTTTTAAAATACTATTTTGATATTTTGAAGCTTCGAGAAATACCAACATTTTCATTCCGACCGATTATAATAATTTGTCATGGGAAGTAAACAAGTAATATTTGGTATCTCACTACATTTGGTTGAAAATGTAACTTAGTCCTGTGGAATCTTACGCCGGTTAGTTTGTTCCTTTTATTCAAGTGTATGCTTAAGACAGACCCAACATAGGAACTTGAGAGCTTTTTTTAGACACATTTTTTGTTGCAGAAGATTTATAAAAGAATGTATCTCAAAAACTTTAAATCTTAGCTGTATAGTGAGGGGTCTCTTTATATAATTATAAGTATTGAAATTTCTACACAAGTGTCTCTGACTTTGTTTTCCTTAGTCACAATAAAAATGCAAGAATGTTATAGCAAAAAAACTATTTTAAGTTACCCGTACAGCCATTTTGGAAAGATTTAAAGGTAAACCGTAATGTACACTTTCGTAAGGCGTAACATTTGGGGGAAAAACCTCTACTAGGCAAAATAGTTTAACATTAGAGATTTAAAAATATATAAAAGTTTAGGTTAATTTTATATGTTAAAACTTAAAGTTCCGTGGGTGTGTACTAAATATTAATATTATTTACTTACTTAGAGTGGTGCTACTGTCAGGGACAGACTTGGGCATCTCCAGTCAGCTCTGTCCCTTCCCTATAGTTTACCTCTCACCGTTGTTATAGACGACTTGATCGGAAAAGGACAAAATAATCACTCACAGTGTATTTCTTTGTTTTGCCTTGGATCGGGATATACGTAGCCGTAGCATTATTACAACGAAATAGTTGCCCGAAATAATGTTAGCCCCTAGCTCGGAATGATCGCACATCCGGTATATTTGGAGAAGTGTAGTGCGTTGATCGCAATGTGATCAATCTGGTTGGCAGTTGATTAATCAGGATGTTTGAACTGCGTACTAGCTGTCAGAAGGTCATTGTCTTTCTTGCTGTGAATTGTCTCCTAGGACAATTTTAATGTCATAGATATTGCATTGTTCATATGTTTTATCCAGAGGCTCGTAGAATATGTCTTTGCTGTCTTGATCTTTCTCTCCGCTCACCTTGAAACTGTTGAAACTCAAGACTTTTTGCCTTAGTGAAGTTCTAACAACAATACCATAATAAACATCGCAGTCTTTTAATTTACGTCTCTAGAAGTATATTGCTTTATTGAACGGTCTAGTGAAGGTACTAGGAACCCCATGTTCACCGCGGTGACTTGAGAGTAGTAGTTAGTAGTCGGATGTGGGTTTTCAGAAATGTCTAGATGCACATGTCTACCATTTAAACATATATTTTTCTTATTTTAAATTCGCTTTATTTTTAATTTCAAACCAAGGTTAACCTTGTTAACCTGTTATCATAAATCGCAAACTGTTATTAGATTAAGCAACAAAGTCACAATCATGCTTACTAAGAAGTTATAAACTAATGAATTTGATCCCTGATCCCTACCTTTTGTGGTTATAAATTTAAATTGTAAGTAGCTATTATCGTTAAAGTTTGAAATATTGTAATTTAATTAAAGATTGAATATGCCTGAACCTCACAGTTTATAATCGTATAAATACATAAACCCACTCATGTTTCAGCAAATTAGACTAGACAGCATTTGGAAAAATTCATTATAAATTTATATCAAAGTTTGGCTATAACAAATATGGGTCATCCGGTATCTAATTCAAAAAGGCAAATTTATATGACATGATCTAGTTAAATAAATTGTCAAACATTCAGATGTGTTACCATATTTATGTGACACACATTTCCCATAGACTCATTTCTATATTAAATTCAAAAGGTTACCCAATAAGATGGAGGTAATGATGATAAATTAAATTGATTATATCCTTAAATCCATTTAACATGCAAATTGTATAAAGGAATTCAACAAAAAGTCCTTTTTCAATCTTAACCTTATACGAACATATCCAAACCACCTTAGAGTCATCCAGTGGGTGTTGAATGTCTGTGGGTTGACTGTGCACTGACAAAGTTAAACAAGGATCCTTGTGTTTTGAATATGCATTCATTTGAAACCTTGAAGTTCAAAAGAATTTCATCTTGAAAACACTTCTGATGAATTTTACTACTGAATGTGCAGTGCATAGAGTCTCTAGGGATGTAGGAAGCACTCGAGGATGGTTACACAGGGATAAGCTATTAAAATCATAATAATTCTACCCAGAAAAGTTTCCTTTACCCACATTTTGGACAATAACTTTTACCAAACTATCCCCCATCATCAACAAGACTAAACAAAAAACAGAGATATCTCGTTTTTTGAAATAGGTTTATTGTTGCATTTATGGCAGAAGCACAATATTCAGCAAGGATTTATGAATCCTTTCCCTTACACTCGACTTGTTGGTACTCGTATTTGGAATTGTGCCTGAAATATTAATTTTTGGAACTAAATCCGTAGGATTATGTCTCAGTGATTGCTATGAATTAAATCCTCTTTTGTTGTATACAAAAGTTTATGGTGCATTCAAAAATTTGTTATATATTTTATAAAAATAAAACAAGATCCTTGTTGTTCATTTGAAAAGCTCATCTGGCTCTTTGTTTATTTCAAGAGAGGGTTTTTAGTTGTTTACAGATTTTAATGGTGACAAGTCCTACATATTCAAAAAGTAAGTTGTTGTTTCAATTTTGTATTCATCAAAGAAATAAAACTTTCCAGGGATATATTTCTGAAACATAAGAGCTTAAAATTGAGATGAAACATCGCACTACGTGCGGATAAGTCCTGCATGTGTGTATATGCACTTTTTAAATTTAATATTAATGTTCACCACGAAGAATGACGAAAGAAAAAAAAAGAGTTCTTTTCTTTAATTTGGGTATTGATTTTATTTTGTTCTTGTTTCTTGGTATTTCAAAAACGTTTTGCCTAATGTTCAAACTTTTCAAATACCCACTTAAAACTTAGCCACCAACTACCATAAATAAGACCGAAAAAAAGAGAAAACGCAATTTAACCAAAGTTTTGCTTCGACAAACTTTGTTTGCTGCTAATGGAGCCTTAAAAGCCAAAGTACTATGAACAACAAATCGAATCTTTATTAAAAAATTCGTGTGTGTTTTTTTTTCGTAAAATGCACAAAATAATAAAAAAAATAACATGAAAGTAAAAAAAATGTTGATACAAATATAAATTGTCTTTTAGTCTGTCATCAAAGTTGTGCGGGAGAGCTCTCTAGAAACATTTAATGAAAATTCAAACTTTCGTCTATATGATATGGGATTTATCGTTGACGAACCATTGATGGTTTACCACAGCCATCATAAAATATTTGTCTTCTTTATTTTTAATAAGCAATTTCTTGAACTATGATCCTAGAAAAATAGTAGAGTTTTAATATTTTGTTCTATGAACATTGATAATAAAAATGAATACAAACTTTAACGTTAAGAGAATCAAGATGAAAGATGTTAACTGCGCAGAGACAAAGTCCAAGGATCTTCTAAAAATTTGTAATTTTATTATAAATAAATTTTGAGATGCAAAAGATTATAGCTTAACTCAAAAAACTACGCAAATTTACATTCATGACTAAAAAAGCATTTCATCATCAGTTACGAGAAATAGGACCAAATTACACAAAGGTTGGATGTATACCTCGTTATAAGTAAATTTTTATGACTTTGTGCAAAGGACATAAAATGCTATAAAACTAGAGATAATATGTAATTTTTATATTTTTATATTTTTGGTGATTCATGAACAACCCTAATGGCAGATCATGAATAAGTCATAACATTTTACTATATGTTGGTTTGGGATAAGTTGAGTATGTTGTGTCATAAAATATGATTCGCATGATAAGCCACCAAAATCTTCTGGAACCGGAAAGAAGCGGATCAACTGAATTCTGAAAAATAATAGGTAGTTTCTTAGATGTCACACGGTAGGACCAATTTATTCCTCATTAAGTCAAAATATAAAGTTGAAATAATAACGAGACTCTGACTTAATTTTCAATCAGAATGTATCTTTCTTATTTTTGTACAATTCTAGTAAATGAATTCAAAAATAATACCACAAACAAAAAAAACAAAATTTCGTTTAATTGTCTTCTAGCTTCTAGCATCGACTCCAGTTTACGAGTAAGCATACTGAAAATAATAGTACTAATAGGTTTCAGGAAATTGCGTCAGAAGAAAATACGGCAGAAATTACTTCAAATTAGATTCAGGTTTATTTTCCTGTGCTTGCGGGTTTTCTGTGCCTCAAATACGACAATTTTGCTTGTACCCGCCAAGATCATAATGAGCTTCATCTGAAAAGATGATTTTTGATGATTAAAGGAAGATTCACATATCGAATAAACTAAAAAGCCAAAAATCACTGTCGCCACTCTCAATAAAGAGCTGGTTGAACTTCATGTTCATATCTCTGAGTGAGGTGTTTACCTCACGGAGTTCTCAGAAGAACTGAAAATAATGAATTTAAAATTTTGTTTTATTGAACATAATATATGTATACAATTTGAATCTTAAATAATATGATGCTTATGATTTATTTACATTTGTTCGCACATAAGGGGCCTAACGTTATATGGTGCAAAAAAAATAGGTTGCGCAACAGTCCGTGAAGAACCAAGGCCTAGTGGCTTACAACTCTCAACCATTACTGTATGCGTGTAATGTTGTCAGAGATGGAAGGGACCTCCAGTTTATATGCCGAATCCGAACGGCTTATTTGAGAAAGCACTTTTCATGACAAGAATTACTCTTGAAGGATTTGTCAATTCCTCGCCAGAGGCAGTACCCGCGAAAACTTTTTTTTCTTTTTAATTAAAGTGGCACAGGCAGGGATTTAACCCAAGACGACTTAAATGACAGTACAACGCACTAACCGTCACGCTACGGGTACAACACGTTATACAGTTGCTTAAATAAAAAAAAAAAACTATAAGTTATGTGTCAACAAAAGTTTTAAAAGTCAGCTAATTCATCATTCTCAGGGTGTTCACTCATGGTTGTCAATGCCCTGATAATAATGCGAAATGAGCACTACTTTTATACTATTTTCAATGGATGCGCGGTTGTTTTTTTAATTGGCTTTACATACGTCTCCTTCGTACTTGCTGATTCTCATGATTGAGATTGAGGTAGGAAATTTTGCCATAGCTATCATATAGGATTACAGTCAATTACGTTTGTTTAAAAAAGTTGTTGACATAGGTGCCTGCCTGGCGATTTTACATACCCTAAGAAGGGCAACGGAGTTGCGTGAGCGGGTACGAACCCCGAAAAGTGGAGTTTAAATGCCGAGATCCCACGAAGCGGGCCACCCACAGGTACTTTTATTCAAAAAAGATTTTCACTTTTTGAAAGTTTTTAGAAATTAGTTTCACTCTTTAAAATTTGTGTTGGTCCTAAAAAGAACATTTTAACACTCCATTTCTGAAGTTCTCAAAAGCTTAAACGACATTTTAAGAGTTTTTAACCTCAAAATCTACCCATACCCTTATTACAAATTATAACCAAGCGAAAAAGAATATTTTATCTAAAAGGTATCGATGATTTTTATTAAAGAGTCTCTTTTCCTATGTAAACAGCGTGTCGAAATAATTTGTAAAAGGCGCAAAATGGCGGGATTTCGTTACGGGGGATTTTGTTATGTGGGATTCTATTCTGCGGGATCTCGTTTTGCGGGATTTCGTAACGCTGGATTTCGTGAACGTAATGCGGGGTTACGTAGTCAACCCAATTTATTTTAACTGGTCCAATTTTTTGAACTGAACATTTTGATATTTTTTGAAGTTTCAAGGTCGTTAGATTAGATTAATGAAAGATTTCTGATTTAGTGCGTTTCTACGTGCGTATTTCGGAAAAATTTTTCTTCGTCCATATATTCCAAGAACTAGAACAGATATCGATTTCAAATAAATGTACAGATAATGACACAGAAAGAAGTAAAAAGACTTTTAAAAAATTGAGTGCTTGCCTTTTTTTCCTATAGCAATTACAAAAAAATTTAAATTTTAGTTGACCCCAAATACCTCACGATCCAAATTTGCTAGAGCCTTCAATTAATTTCACAAATAAGAATAAAAACCTTAAACAAAAATCATTACTTAACGCGGTAAAAAAATGTTTTCGACTTAAATATCTTTTCAAGAATTAAAGATATTGGCTTCAAACTAATTGCACTGTATTGAAAATATTGTTTTTCACATCTTTATAAAAATCTAAGCATCAGTTTTTTTTCATAAGACATAAAATCTACAAAAAATAATACCCAAAATTAGTAAAAATGTATGTTCTTTTATCGCGTGAATAAATAAAGGCATTTGCTTCAAAGTGATTTAATTTCGTGTTAAATGTTCTTTTTACCCTAAGGAATGAAAAATCCAAACTTTCAAAAGTTTCTACTAAAATTCTTCGACTAAAAATCTCAACAAAAAAAATATATTTTGAGATTAAACTTATTTTATCATATGGACATTATTGTTACTAAGTTTCAGTTAATTTCTTAGGAAAATTCAATTGACAACAAGAAACTCATAAAAAATGATTTTCGACTCATTTATTATGAGAACAAAGAAAGGTGTTGACTACTAATTTGTCATTTCATACAAAATGTTGTTATTATTTTTTTTTTTTTGAATTTTTAGATTTTTAGGGAATTTGAATCTTCGCTTCTTTTTTTGGATTTGTTCTTTCTGAAATTAATCAATAAACGATAGGGGTATTGATGACGGAAAAGGTTTACATATATATATTTTATTCTAAAAAAAGACAAAAACTAGGCAAACATTTTAGTTCATATTATTTGCCCTAAAATCGTAAAACATAATTTTATTGAAAACAAATACTACTTCAGGGTAAGAAACAACATTAAGTACCAAACAAAAAAAGCACATGAAATTCGTTGTGTTTCTAATTTTTGGGAATACTGCATCTTGCTTCCGTCAAAAACATGGATATTTATTAATTAGGCCATCATCATAAACAAGTAACCATAAAATACGAATTACTGGATTCAACACAGGTCAAATGTCTATACAAATGATAACATAATTGGACCAATTCTGAAAATTCATTAAAACATTTGTTTTACTTTGAAAGATTTAAATAATTTTGAAAATTGTTTTGCAAATCCTTAAAAGAAAGTGAATTAGCCTCCCAAAAAATTATTTCGCTTACATTTTTTTTGTCTTAAATTAAACTTCTTAAATTTTTTATGATTGAAACACAATTGAGAAGAATTGTTTACAATTTGAAGACTTAACCTTTCTGTTGTATCAACATTCTTTTGCCTTCTCAGTATCATATCTGATTCTGGTTCTAACGAAAAATTGCAAAATTCTTTGAATTAATTCAACGAAACTTATAAACAGATATTTTCTTCAGGCACCTTTCAGCTATGAATGTAATAAGCTAGCTAATGTACACATACCTTAATGTAAAATAGTTAAGATTAAGAATGCAAGCATAATGTTAAGATTAAGAACGCAAACATAATGTATTCCTACACCTGAAAGAAGAAACTACTTTCTTGCTCTTGTCTGGATTAAGATCATTCTATTCTCGACCGCTGTTAAGATAAGATAACCTCATATAATAAATTTGTATTTTATAATTAAATTATTAGTGTTTTATTTCATTAACAATTAACATAATTGTTACATGGTGTCAAAAGTGGGATACATACAAAAAAAAAAAACACTCAATAACAACAGCAACTACCGGAGGAGTATTAAACAAACAAAAGAAAAAGTATCGCGTCGCTGTAGGTACGTGTATTTTTTTTGTTACTTGGAAATCAACTTCTAGAATCAATGACGTCATCTGACCGCGTGCCTGCTGAGCTAGATTGCTCACATTTGGGGAAACAGTGGCCAAGCTGGAAACGTACATTTCTAATGTACATGATGGCCACAGGAAAAAACGAGGAAAGCGAAACAAAAAAAATTGCAACATTCCTATGGCTTATAGGTCCAGCTGCAATGGAAATTTATACCACGTTGTTCCCAAATGATGGCACAACTGATGGAATACTGGGAAATCAAAATGCTGTGGCTCCAGGAAACGAACAAGCAGGCGAAGGCGATAATCAAGCAGAAGAGCGACAGTCACGCACACTTGAGGAAATCATAATTGCTTTCGACCGCTACTGCATTCCAAAAAAAAATGTAACAATGGAGACATTCAAGTTCAACCAAATATTGCAGAAAGAGAAGCAGTCATTCACTGACTTCGAAACTGAAATCAGGAAACAAATTCAGTTCTGCGAATTTGGTTGTGCTTGTGGTGTCTCCTACGAAGAAAAAATGATAAAGGACAGAATCATCATCGGGGTCTATGACAAAAAGCTGCAGCTTAAGCTCCTGGATGGGAGGGATGAATCACTGCAAAACGTGATTTCAGTTTGCAAGGCGTCCGAGGCAGCAAATGCTAACAAAGTCTTGCTTGATAGAGGTGCCATCGCTCAAAAGGCATACAGTGTGGAACAACAACAAATCAGCGCTATAAATCGACGATGCTACAACTGTGGGGACGACTTCACTCCTTCACATCTTAGAAGCTGCAAAGCAAACGGGGTAACTTGTCGATGTTGTGGAAAGCAGGGGCACTATCAAAGGTTGTGCAAATCAAAAGGAAAACAAGGGGAGCTAACTGGATATCATAAGGAAAACAAAAAGCCAGACAACTACAATAAAGGAAAGCCTTCGGTTCACTCTTTGCAATACTGGGGTGACTCATCAGGTAAATTACAAAGCAATGTTTTTGATAGTTCTTATTATTTAAATGAAAAATGTCACTATAGAATAAATTCGAATATCTTTGGAAAAAAAGAGCAATGGAAAAAAACATTCTTGATAGGGAATGAACACATCACCTTTAAACTTGACACTGGATCTGATGTCAATTGTATACCGGTTTATTTAACAAAAAAACTTGACATTGAATTAAAGTATAAAAACGAACTTAATAATTTGCTAATCTCTGATTACAATGGTAATAAAATTAATGTATTTGACATAGTAAAGCTTTCGTGTTATGATTTGGAAAAAAAAACTGAACACTCTTCTCACTTCTATGTCGTTGATGATAGTCATGAGCCATTGCTAGGCTTGGAATCGTGTAGGGAGTTTGGGTTGGTAAAACGAATTGATGTTGACGCTGTCATGTCTTCATCACTGGCATGCACTGAATTCATAAAAACTAATGGGGATGTTTTTGGTAGTGTTGGTAAGTTTCCGGGAACCAATTCAATTAAATTGAAAGAAAATTCTAGGCCATCGTTACACTATAAGAAAAGAATACCACTTAGTCTACTAGATAAACTTAAAGCAGAAATTGAAAATATGTTGCGGGAAGGTATAATTTCTGTAGTAAATTATCCAACTGAATGGGTAAATAATCTTCAAATAGTAGAGAAACCAAATGGGAAGCTTCGGATATGCCTTGATCCAAAACCACTTAATAAATGTATTCAGCGCGAACATTTTCTAATTCCTACAATCGATGACTTCACGTCCAGGCTGGCAGGAAAACGTGTGTTTTCTGTATTGGATCTTTCTAATGGATTTTGGCATATGCAATTGGATGAAGTTAGTGCTGATCTTACAACCTTTATGACCCCATTTGGGAGATATAAGTTCAATCGTGCACCATTCGGACTTAATAATGTTCCTGAAATGTTCCAATGCAAAATGGTTCAAATATTTGGGGACATCCCAGGAACTATGATTTATTTTGATGATATAGGCATAGCTGCTGAAAATGAAAGTGAGCATGACAAAATAATGGGAATGGTACTAGAACGTGCGAGGGCTAATGGAATTAAGTTTAATCGAGAAAAAATTCAGTACAGGGCAAACCAAATTAAGTTTATGGGACATATTTTGTCATATGGGAAAATTCAACCGGAAATCAAGCATCTCGATGCAATTTTAAATATGGAAAAACCTAAATGTAAGCAAGACATTATGCGATTATTGGGTCTTTTTAAATACTTAGCAAAATTTATTCCTAATCTATCAAAGCTTACTGCCAAGTTACGTGAACTTACTTATAACAACGTTGAGTTTAAGCTTACAGCTGAACATGAGGAAGAAATAAATAAGCTATTGGGGATTATAACTTCTGATCCCGTCTTAGCAATTTATGATGCAAATAATCCTGTCGTGATACAAACAGATGCGTCCAAGGATGGATTGGGTTGTGTCTTGATGCAACTAGGGCATCCTGTCGCATTTGCATCTCGCACATTGAGTACCAGTGAACAGAAATGGTCACAAATAGAGAAGGAGCTTTTAGCTATACTATTTGCTTGTACAAAGTTCCATTTTTTTGTTTATGGACGTGAATTTACAGTTCAAAGTGACCATAAACCACTAGAAACATTAGTCCGTAGAGACATTGATGGTGTATCACCACGATTGCAACGTATGTTTATGGCACTCTTGAAATACCCTAAAATGGAAGTAGTTTACAAACCTGGCAAAGAAATGCTGGTAGCAGACTGTTTATCGCGTGCACAACTAAGTTGCTGTGGGGAAATCGAAAACTTAATGGGAATAATTCACACTGTAACTAAGTCTGCATGCCTATCGATGGCAAACTATGACCTTTACAGTTCTGTTTTAAAACGTGATGAAGAATATTCGAAAATAGTCGGATTTATTCAGAATGGTTGGCCAAATTTCCATCATCTTAGTAAGTTAGGGCAAGAACTTCATAAATATAAGTCAGAACTACATTTTGAAAATGGATTACTGTTTCGTAACCATCGTTTAGTAATTCCAACTGAATTACAGAACAAAATTGCGAAGTGGATACACGCTCCACATTTGGGGATAGAAAAAACACTTGCTCGAGCAAGAGCGCACTATTTCTGGCCAAACATGAGTGTTCACTTAAAGCAAATTGTAGAATCTTGTCAAATTTGTGAAAAATTTACGCGAAACATTCAAAAGGAAAAACTATTACAAGATGATCAACCTGAATGTCCACTTCAAATCATTGCTATGGATTTATTTGAGTATGCGGGAAAAGACTTTCTGGCCATTATTGACGCATATTCATGCTTTGTAATAGTAGAAAATCTTAGTAACAAAACTTCAAGTCATATAATCGAGAAACTAAAGATTAATTTCAATAAAATAGGATACCCAACTATTATTCGTTGTGATAATAGTCCTTTTGCCTCCGGGGACTTTGAAAAATTTGCAGACAGTCACAACATAATCATGAGATTTTCAAGTCCACGGTATGCGCAAAGCAATGGGTTAGCAGAAAAGGGTGTAGCAATAGCAAAGAATATTCTTAAAAGGTGCTATGAAGCACAAGAAACAAAACATTTTCAGTATAGGTTACTTGAGTACAATACCACGCCTGTGGCAAGCATTGGACTTGCCCCAGTTCAATTAATTTTTGGCAGAATGGTTAAAACAAGAATGCCGATCTCTAGTTCCTTACTTCACAGAAATCACATAGATGAGAAGTTTGTTCAGACCAAATTTAAAGAAAAAAGGCAAAAGCAGAAATATTATTATGACAGAAGTGCAAAATCACTTCCAGTGCTTGAGTTGGGTGATCGTGTGATTTTTAAAAAAAATTCAAAAGAATGGTATTATGGAACAATAGTTGATCATGTAAATAATCGCTCATATATTATAAAAGATAGCTTTGATAATTATTTTAGGCGTAATAGACGCTTCATTGCTAAAACTAAAAATAATAATTTTAATGTTAGCGATATGATGTATGAAGAAAACATCAAACAAAATGTAACAAATCCAGATATTTTTAAAGAAATTCAAATTGTTCCTGAAGATAGAAATAATAAAAGAAATTCTCAATCTCTAAATAAGACTAAACAAATTGAATGTAATGTGGATGATTCACAACTACCAGTTTCATTTAATAATACAAGTACATCATCAGATAATGAGTATGAAACAGCTGATAGTAGTGAATCAGAATCAAACGAAAAATGTGGTTTTGAGACACCTGAAATTGCTGTAAATGAAGATAATATACCAGTAATGGGTAATGAACAATACAGAACTAGTAGTGGAAGAACTGTACTTCCACCGCAAAGATACGGCTGGGACTGAAACCTTATATAGGTACATACATAAATGTATATATAATTTCAAAAAAAAAAAAAAAAAAAAAAATTATTAAAGAAAAAAGCGTGTAATAAGCTAGCTAATGTACACATACCTTAATGTAAAATAGTTAAGATTAAGAATGCAAGCATAATGTTAAGATTAAGAACGCAAACATAATGTATTCCTACACCTGAAAGAAGAAACTACTTTCTTGCTCTTGTCTGGATTAAGATCATTCTATTCTCGACCGCTGTTAAGATAAGATAACCTCATATAATAAATTTGTATTTTATAATTAAATTATTAGTGTTTTATTTCATTAACAATTAACATAATTGTTACAATGAATATTTTATGTTAAAAGCAAATATCTTTATTTCATTTGAAAAATAAAATAAAAGAATAACACCTTGTTTGTTTGTTTATTCCATTTGTGATAGGACGAAAAAAAAACATTCACAAATAACATTTTTCAATCTGCCTACGGCTGTAAATGACATTAAGGATGAGCCGTGAATAATTTCTCTATACAATTTGTTCCGTAACCTTGTTTTTAAAGATTGTATTGTATTTGCATAGATACGTCATCCCCAGATTTTAAACCTCCCCACGATTGAAAATATCAAGACTAACTTAAATCCACCCCGCAAGTCTAGGAAAATAAAATTTAAAATTTAAAATAATTTTCCAATATCCATTCCATCCAGAAAACGTGTTGCGCTTACCTTCTTCATTTTTATCATTCTCTCTATCAAAATGAATTTTCTGTTTTATTTTCCCATTTCCTATTCATATCCCACTCTGTCCGCATTCAATCAGGATAGGATTTAGAAATTGTTTTTCCTTTCCTTTCTTTTTTTTCATTTAAGTTTTCTCAAACAATGCTAAGTGTTAAAGGTTTAAAAATATCGTCACCATCAACACCAGACCAACGTCATCAGAAAAGAAAACAGAAGCCATCAGCGAGCCAGCAAAAATAAATATAGGAATGAATGAGAATCAAAAAGAAAAAACCTAAAGCGTCAATATTACAACGCTTATATGTAAAATAAAAAGGACGAATAATTTTTTTATATTTGATATTTGCATTCAATTTTTCTAATCCAC